>NC_134408.1:17970853-18270853 GCF_038048845.1 Mixophyes fleayi
TATCGTTCTCTCTCTCTCTCTCTCTCCGTATCATCGTTCTCTCTCTCTCTCTCCGTATCATCGTTCTCTCTCTCTCTCTCTCTCCGTATCATCGTTCTCTCTCTCTCTCCGTATCATCGCTCTCTCTCTCTCTCTCTCTCCTTATCCTCGTTCTCTCTCTCTCTCTCCTTATCCTCGTTCTCTCTCTCTCTCTCCTTATCCTCGTTCTCTCTCTCTCTCTCTCTCCTTATCCTCGTTCTCTCTCTCCTTATCATAGTTCTCTTTCTCTCTCTCTCTCCTTATCATCGTTCTCTCTCTCTCTCTCCTTACCATCGTTCTCTCTCTCCTTACCATCGTTCTCTCTCTCCTTACCATCGTTCTCTCTCTCCTTACCATCGCTCTCTCTCTCCATATCCTCGTTCTCTCTCTCTCCTTATCCTCGTTCTCTCTCTCTCTCTCTCTCTCCTTATCCTCGTGTTCTCTCTCTCTATCTCTCTCTCTCTCCTTATCCTCGTGTTCTCTCTCTATCTCTCTCTCTCTCTCCTTATCATCGCTCTCTCTCTCTCTCTCCGTATCATCGTTCTCTCTCTCTCTCTCTCTCCGTATCATCGTTCTCTCTCTCTCTCTCCGTATCATCGTTCTCTCTCTCTCTCTCTCCGTATCATCGTTCTCTCTCTCTCTCCGTATCATCGCTCTCTCTCTCTCTCTCCTTATCCTCGTTCTCTCTCTCTCTCTCCTTATCCTCGTTCTCTCTCTCTCTCTCCTTATCCTCGTTCTCTCTCTCTCTCTCTCTCCTTATCCTCGCTCTCTCTCTCTCTCCTTATCCTCGCTCTCTCTCTCTCCTTATCCTCGTTCTCTCTCTCTCTCTCTCTTTATCCTCGCTCTCTCTCTCTCCTTATCCTCGCTCTCTCTCTCTCCTTATCCTCGTTCTCTCTCTCTCTCCTTATCCTCGTTCTCTCTCTCTCTCTCCTTATCCTCGTTCTCTCTCTCTCTCTCCTTATCCTCGTTCTCTCTCTCTCTCTCCTTATCCTCGTTCTCTCTCTCTCTCTCCTTATCCTCGTTCTCTCTCTCTCTCCTTATCTTCGTTCTCTCTCTCTCTCTCCTTATCCTCTCTCTCTCTCTCTCTCCTTATCCTCGTTCTCTCTCTCCTTATCCTCGTTCTCTCTCTCCTTATCATAGTTCTCTCTCTCTCTCTCTCTCTCCTTATCCTCGTTCTCTCTCTCTCTCCTTATCCTCGTTCTCTCTCTCCTTATCATAGTTCTCTCTCCCCTTATCATAGTTCTCTCTCTCTCTCTCTCTCTCCTTATCATCGTTCTCTCTCTCTCTCTCTCCTTACCATCGTTCTCTCTCTCTCTCCTTATCATCGTTCTCTCTCTCCTTATCCTCGCTCTCTCTCTCTCCTTATCCTCGTTCTCTCTCTCTCTCTCTCTCTCTCTCCTTATCCTCGTGTTCTCTCTCTCTATCTCTCTCTCTCTCCTTATCATCGCTCTCTCTCTCTCTCTCCGTATCATCGTTCTCTCTCTCTCTCTCTCCGTATCATCGTTCTCTCTCTCTCTCTCCGTATCATCGTTCTCTCTCTCTCTCTCTCTCTCTCTCTCCGTATCATCGTTCTCTCTCTCTCTCCGTATCATCGTTCTCTCTCTCTCTCTCTCTCCGTATCATCGCTCTCTCTCTCTCTCTCTCCGTATCATCGCTCTCTCTCTCTCTCCTTATCATCGCTCTCTCTCTCTCTCCTTATCATCGCTCTCTCTCTCTCTCTCTCTCCTTATCATCGCTCTCTCTCTCTCTCCTTATCATCGCTCTCTCTCTCTCTCTCCTTATCCTCGTTCTCTCTCTCTCTCTCTCTCTCTCTCCTTATCCTCGTTCTCTATCTCTCTCCTTATCCTCGTTCTCTCTCTCTCTCTCTCTCTCTCTCTCTCTCTCCTTATCCTCGTTCTTTCTCTCTCTCTCCTTATCCTCGTTCTTTCTCTCTCTCTCCTTATCCTCGTTCTCTCTCTCTCTCCTTATCCTCGTTCTCTCTCTCTCCTTATCCTCGTTCTCTCTCTCTCTCTCCTTATCCTCGTTCTCTCTCTCCTTATCCTCGTTCTCTCTCTCTCTCTCCTTATCCTCGTTCTCTCTCTCTCTCTCTCTCCTTATCCCCTCTCTCTCTCTCTCCTTATCCCCGCTCTCTCTCTCTCCTTATCCCCGCTCTCTCTCTCTATCTCTCTCCTTATCCCCGCTCTCTCTCTCTCTCTCCTTATCCCCGCTCTCTCTCTCTCTCTCTCTCTTTATCCCCGTTCTCTCCTTATCCTCGCTCTCTGTCTCCCTCTCCTAATCCTCGTTCTCTCTCTCTCTCTTTCTCTCTCTCCCTCTCCTAATCCTCTTTCTCTCTCACTCCTAATCCTCGTTCTCTCGCTCTCCTTATCCTCGTTCTCTCGCTCTCCTTATCCTCGTTCTCTCTCTCTCCTTATCCTCGTTCTCTCTCTATCCTTATCCTCGTTCTCTCTCTCTCCTTATCCTCGTTCTCTCTCTCTCCTTATCCTCGTTCTCTCTCTCTCTCTCCTTATCTCTCTCTCCTTATCCCCTTGTTGCGCTCTCTCTCCTTATCCCCTCTTTGCGCGCTATCTCTCTCCTTATCCCCACGTTTTCTCTTTCTCCTCGTTTTCTCTTTCTCCTCGTTTTCTCTGTCTCCTCCTCGTTTTCTCTCTTTCCCCCTCGTTTTCTCTCCTCGTTTTCTCTCTCTCCTCTTCATTTTCACTCTCACCTCCTCGTTTTATTTCTCTCCTTATCCTCTAGTTGCACTCTCTCTCTCTCTCCTTATCCCCTCGTTCTCTCTACTCGTTTTCTTTCTCTCCTCTCTCCTGATCCTCGTTCTCTCTCCTGATCCTCGTTCTCTCTCCTGATCCTCGTTCTCTCTCTCCTGATCCTCGTTCTCTCTCTCCTGATCCTCGTTCTCTCTCTCCTGATCCTCGTTCTCTCTCTCTCCTGATCCTCGTTCTCTCTCTCTCTCTCCTGATCCCCGCTCTCTCTCTCTCTCTCCTGATCCCCGCTCTCTCTCTCTCTCTCCTGATCCCCGCTCTCTCTCTCTCTCTCCTGATCCCCGCTCTCTCTCTCTCTCTCCTGATCCCCGCTCTCTCTCTCTGAATTTTGTTAAGTTTAAATTGCGTTAAATCCAAGTTTAGAGACTATATTTTATCCTGATGCTAAACATCTGATGTAATATCTCAGACTTTGTGGTTCCAGCTAGCATCAGGGGGCTGGGTTACCCCCTGCCAACATGTTTGTCAGAAACAGTAGATTAATCTGTCTTTTGTATTTAACTGTATTATGTCATATGAACTTTTGGAAGATAACTAGTACCTTTTAACATATGTGTAAATATCCTTGAGCAATAAAACATCACTGTTTGAAGATTCTGTCTGATGCCTATTGTCTACTGTATCCTGTGACCAAGAGATAAGAGTTTACAGATAAGAGCTGGGTGTTGAACCCAGCGTTTCTATCTCAACGCTCTGCCCGCACCATGTCCTTCAGCATCTCATGAACAATCATCTACTGCATCCAGATTGGGGTCTCTCCACTTTACCAAACTTGATGACAATGTTGAAGATATTGATGGGCAATTCCAGGTGTTTGAACTGTCTTGTAGACTCCATGATTTCCCAAAAAAGGAGTGGGTAAAGTATTTGGCCCCAATGCTAGAAGGTCATGCAATGGTAGCCTATTGTGGGGTGGCCCAAGAGGACTGTGTGGACTATAACATGGTAAAATGGGCCCTCCTTAAACACTGTTATTAGCCTGGAAACCTACCGAAAGAAGTTTCGGGACTTGGCTAAAAGGCCTCACGTCAGCCATGAGCAATTTGCCAATCGGTCATGGCAGTTGTCAATGAAATGGATTAATGGATCTGGCACCAAGTCTTTGAAGAAATGAGTGGACGTAATGTGCAGAGAGCAGTTTCACCGCCGGTGCACACCGGAGGTTAAGGAATGGTTATTGGACCATATCTCTGCAACCGTTGAAACAATGGCCCAGTTGGCGGATTAGTATGTGGCGGTTACACCACATTGACAGAAGAGCTAGTCTTGCAGCCAGCCCCAAAGGACTATACGAACAGGGAAACAACCCTCTTCTGCTCATCACCCCTTCAAGCAAGTACTAACAAAGCTGGGTGCTTCTAGCCAACCCCTGCTCCACCCTTGTCCCTGGAAGTTATCAGAGACTGCCGAAGCCCAGGCTGGAGAGAAAGTGTTATGGCTGCAGGAAAATCGTCCACCTGAGTATAGACTGTCTAACCCCAGACTCATGCCCCTAATCCGAGGCCTGGGACCCGGCTGACTAATGGGTGGAGGTGAGCTTTTAGAGACTGTTCCCACACAAGCCAGTCCTGAGGAGCGTTGCGGTGAGGAAAGTGACCCAGCGGACAGAGTCACTTGTTTAGACTTGTAATAGACCTCTCAAAAAAACATGTGGCGGAACCTGCATCCAGTCCAAGTGAGACTCCTGCAAGGAGAAGGACATAGAGGGTTTAGTCATTTAAGGAGAGCAAAGCAGAAACAAGGAGTAAGTTCCCTTGTTACAATGAAAGGGGTGCAAACTAGTTTATTATTTTGCACATAAGTTAAATACTGGCTGTTTTTTCATGTAGCACACAAATACTTGATAGCTATATTTTTACACTGAAAATTAAAGCTGATCTAGGACATGCCCTACCCCAACTATACCTCAGTCCCCACATTTTAAATTTACCTCCCCCTCCAATGCAACATGGTTTTGCACAGGTGCAAAGTTACTTTTTTTATGCTTTGCTCTCCTTAATGTCTCAGACCCAGAGACCCATGGGCCTCAGTCACTGTAGAGAGCCCCCAACTTCTTGAAGCGCTGTAGCAGCTATACCAGCTACCCAGAAGCAATAGGTTCTAGATGCTAGTAGCCTAGTGGTGGCAGCTAGAGTCTCTTTCAGTTTTTGTGCAGTTGATATTTGCAGACGGCGAATGTCTGGTGGAAAGGTGTCACCAATAGGAATGCTTAGTAACAGTTGGTTACCAACAATGAGAAAGAAACTTAAATAAACTGTGCAAGAAGAACATCCCTTCATCTTCTTCCCCTTACAGGGTGGCGAAGTAAGCCCACCCGGTCACGTGTCTTTATTCAGCAAAAGCATTCAAAAGTTGCTCACAGTATGCTGCCATATTTTGCTTAAAGTCCATCTGACAAGTCACTGACTTGCATCTATCAACCTGCTCTTTTTTAGCCTGAATGCTACTGCAGAATTTATCTTACCCGACATAGCATTAGAGCATTGTGTCTGCTCTCGGTATTTACAGCAAGGTATCACCTACTCTGAAGGTCATCATTATGGCAACCGAGATGATGGTATTAATGCATTTTGTTATGAAACAACCAATAAATCAATACATGCCACTTCCTGAGTTTATGGGGGGTGGGGTGGGGAATAATTCCCACTCAGAATCTGCCCACATCCAAACAACCAGCCAACATCCACTCAAAGCCACACCCATTTTCTGATAAGCCCCCCTCGGGGCCTGATATTCAGGCCAATCCTACAGAAATCGGAACTATTGAGAAGTATGTTTATTAGTATCTTGTGTTTGACTCGTCTTAATATATATATATATATATATATATATATATATATATATATATATATATATATATATATATATATTATGGCTCAACTAGTTGGATACTAGGCCATGTTGACTTGTGGTTAACGGGATTCAAGGCCACTCTCATTCCCCCAGCTCCTCAGTTCTGCAGTTCTCAGCTGATTAATCTGAGCAGTTGTCTGTTTGGTGATGCACCTCCCAGCCAGCCTTTCCCCTGGAGAGAGGAGTAAGGAGTCTTTGATAAAAGAAATAGACATGTTGTATTATTCCCTAGAGGCAAGCAAAAGGAAATCTGTACAGGAATCTCTCAGTAACACTAAGCGTGGAGACTTTTATCCATGGCAGTTTTAATTGAGAGGGCATGTGTCTCGGCACAGATGGAAATATTTTGAGAAAATATATATATGTGTGTATGTGTGTGTAATATATATATATATCTATATCTATATATGTGTGTATGTATGTATATCTCTATAGAGATTTATATCTATAGATATATGTGTGTGTTGGTGGAATCATTCTGTACAGAATTTTTAACCTCTTCACGGCTAAAGTACTTGAGGCATTCTAGAACCCTTCAAATTCTCAGACAGTGTAATTGTTCTGGGATTAGACGACTGACGCACAAGACATTAACAGGGGAGGCCGTGTGTGTAAGTGCCTAAGAGAGTATGCCTGGGTCAGTGATGCCATTGGTATTGTTTATTTTACAGAAATAAACGACAGATGTCTTTGAAAAAAGTACTCAGAAGTGTTTGTTGTTGTTTTTTTAAGGTTGCTGTCTCGCATTTTCTGCCGCTTGGGGAAATTTGCACATCGCACGGTTTTTCCCTTTTGAAGCCTCGGTTTTAAAAATGTGCTACATTTACAAAAGGTAAATAAGGTAATGTGTCATGGTCACCGGCAGCCATTTTGTGGACTTGACCAACATAGAGAAGAATATGGCAGTGCCTGATGCCTGGTCGCTGTGGCCGCTTCCTAGGCAGAACGTTGCTACAGCACACAAAATGGCTGCCATCACTTTGTGTAGGTGACCAGGACGCTCAGGCCCTGCCCCTGTTTAAAGGCCACACAGGTCCGGCCTAGGGAGTCTGCACGGAGTTTGGGCTCAAACATTGGTTCAGGGGCCAAGGAAATGTAATTCAGGGGTTCAGCATACTTTAAACAATTGCACATCTCCTTGGTTCCCAGTTGACTAGCTCTCAGGCCTTTCTCTTGGCTTTTGTTGACGTCTGCATTTTTGTCCTCTCCGCTGCATTTGGCCGGTAGCCTGTTTGTTGGTTTTCAGCTGCGAGGTTATATAAATAGGCGAGGCGTCGCATGGCTAAGTGCCGTCACCATATTGCGACTCCAGAAATGAGTTTTTAGTATGTCTCCTGCAGATAGACTTGGTGGGAGAGGGTATTTGAAGGGGTTAAGGCGTTTGCAGCCTCCCAGTAATCAGAGGCAGGCACAGCAGGGCTGCGGTTTTAAATCTTGTCCTCGAGAGTTCCAGGCCAGTGAAATCTGTGAATCTCGCCACAAAACCCATCTCTCAGCCGGATGTAACCGCACCGCCGAGAGATTCACCTGGATTAACCCCTCGTCTGGTATGGGAGCGCAGGCCGCATTAACTCTACAAGTCCCTGCAAGTCTTGTAGTGACTCAGAAGACGGGAAGCTGAGGATATCCTACAGCACCGAAGCTGCCGGCACACGTCAGATGTCCTTGTAAGTAAATGGTCTCTGTCTGTCTGCCATTGTCCTGCCTCCACAGAGGTCTCCAAATTCAGCTGACCGCCAAAGCCACCTACCCCGCCAGAGTGGGGTAGTGAACCCGATGAACTTCTTTCTAGTTTTTGAAACTAAAGATGGGCCCCAAAGCCCTAAATACGATTTTCTTTATATAACTTTATGAGCAACGTTTATAAACACATCTATGTAAAAGTGTTGGTACATTATAAGTGAAGATATTTCAGATAAAGCTGATTTCCTGTCCTAGTCCAGGCACAGGCTGGTTTAGCATGCTATGAGGGGGCACAGGCTGGTGCTGAGGGGGAGGGGCACAGGCTGGTGCTGTGAGGGGGAGGGGCACAGGCTGGTGCTGTGAGGGGGAGGGGCACAGGCTGGTGCTGTGAGGGGGAGGGGCACTGGCTGGTGCTGTGAGGGGGAGGGGCACTGGCTAGTGCAGTGTGTTGTGATAGGGCACAGGCTGGTGCTGTGAGGGGGAGGGGAACAGGCTGGTGCAGTGTGCTGGGATAGGGCACAGGCTGGTGCTGTGAGGGGGAGGGGAACAGGCTGGTGCAGTGTGCTGGGATAGGGCACAGGCTGGTGCTGTGAGGGGGAGGGGAACAGGCTGGTGCAGTGTGCTGGGATAGGGCATAGGCTGGTGCTGTGAGGGGGAGGGGAACAGGCTGGTGCAGTGTGCTGGGATAGGGCACAGACTGATGCAGTGTGCTGTGATAGGGCACAGGCTGGTGCAATGTGATGTGAGATGGCACAGGCTGGTGCTGTGAGGGGTATGAGCACAGGTTGGTGCAGTGTGCTGTGATAGGACACAGGCTGGTGCTGTGAGGAGGAGGGCCGCAGGCGGGTGAAGTGTGTGCAATGAGGGGATACAGGCGGGTGCAGTGTGCTGGGATAGAGCATAGGCAGGTGCCGTGTGCTATTTGGGGTGGGGGGGCACAGGTTGGTTCATTGTGCTATTGGGAAGGCACAGGATGGTGCTGTGGGAGGGGGGCACAGGCTGGTGCAATGTGATGTGAGATGGCACAGGCTGGTGCTGTGAGGGGTATGAGCACAGGCTGGTGCAGTGTGCTGTGAGGGGGATGAGCACAGGCTGGTGCAGTGTGCTGTGAGAGGGAGGGGCACAGGCTGGTGCAGTGTGCTGTGAGGGGGATGAGCACAGGCTGGTGCAGTGTGCTGTGAGGGGGATGAGCACAGGCTGGTGCAGTGTGCTGTGAGAGGGAGGGGCACAGGCTGGTGCTGTGTGGGGGATGGGCACAGGCTGGTGCAGTGTGCTGTGATAGGACACAGGCTGGTGCTGTGAGGAGAAGGGGCACAGGCGGGTCAAGTGTGCAATGAGGGGACACAGGCGAGTGCAGTGTGCTGGGATAGAGCACAGGCTGGTGCAGTGTGCTGGGATAGAGCACAGGCTGGTGCAGTGTGCTGGGATAGAGCACAGGCGAGTGCAGTGTGCTGGGATAGAGCATAGGCAGGTGCAGTGTGCTATTTGGGGTGGGGGGGCACAGGTTGGTTCATTGTGCTATTGGGAAGGCACAGGATGGTGCTGTGGGAGGGGGGCACAGGCTGGTGCAATGTGATGTGAGATGGCACAGGCTGGTGCTGTGAGGGGTATGAGCACAGGCTGGTGCAGTGTGCTGTGTGGGGGATGGGCACAGGTTGGTGCAGTGTGCTGTGAGAGGGAGGGGCGCAGGCTGGTGCAGTGTGCTGTGAGAGGGAGGGGCACAGGCTGGTGCAGTGTGCTGTGAGAAGGAGGGACACAGGCTGGTGCAGTGTGGGGGATGGGCACAGGCTGGTGCAGTGTCAGTGTTCTCCCCAGCTCCTATTTCCCGATGCTTCACTCAGCTGTTTTTACTTACCACCTTGAAGCCTAACAGAGCCCAATTATAATAGAATAAACGATTGTTTCTCCTATTAGAACAGACACTATGTGACTACAGCCAGCAGTGTGTGTTAGACCACTGACCACCAGCCTGACCAGTCCTGGCAGCTGTGGGCAATAACCTCCAACATCTTTCATTATTATTGCAAAGTATTACAGCTGCCCCCACCCGGCTGCTTCTTAATGGACCCGACTGGCAACATTTTCTGGGGAGAACACTGAGTGTGCTATTGGGGGGAACAGACTGGTGCAGTGTGCGATGGGAGGGGGGTTGCAGGCTGGTGCAGTGTGCTGTGAGAGGCCACAGGCTGGTACAGTGTGCTATTGGGAGCACAGGCTGATGCAGTGAGCTATATGGGGGAGGGACACAGGCTGGTGCTGTGGGAGGTGGGCCCACGTTGGTACAGTGTAATGTGAGAGGGCACAAGCTGGTGCAGTGTGCTGTAGGATGGGGGCACAGGCTGGTGCCGTGTGCTATAGGATGGGGGCACAGGCTGGTGCAGTGTGCTGTGAGGGGGAGGGGCGCAGGCTGCTGCAGTGTGCTGTGAGGGGGAGGGGCACAAGCTGCTGCAGTGTGCTGTGAGGGGGAGGGCACGGGCTGCTGCAGTGTGAGGGGGAGGGGCACAGGCTGCTGCAGTGTGCTGTGAGGGGGAGGGGCACAGGCTGCTGCTGTGAGGGGGAGGGGCACAGGCTGCTGCAGTGTGCTGTGAGGGGGAGGGGCAGTGGCTGCTGCAGTGTGCTGTGAGGGGGAGGGGCACTGACTGCTGCAGTGTGCTGTGAGGGGGAGGGGCACTGGCTGCTGCAGTGTGCTGTGAGGGGAAGGGGCACTGGCTGCTGCAGTGTGTTGTGAGAGGGAGGGGCACAGGCTGCTGCAGTGTGTTGTGAGAGGGAGGGGCACAGGCTGCTGCAGTGTGTTGTGAGGGGGAGGGGCACAGGCTGCTGCAGTGTGCTGTGAGAGGGAGGGGCACAGGCTGCTGCAGTGTGTTGTGAGGGAGGGGCACAGGCTGCTGCAGTATGTTGTGAGAGGGAGGGGCACAGGCTGCTGCAGTGTGTTGTGAGGGGGAGGGGCACAGGCTGCTGCAGTGTGTTGTGAGGGGGAGGGGCACAGGCTGCTGCAGTGTGTTGTGAGGGGGAGGGGCACAGGCTGCTGCAGTGTGTTGTGAGGGGGAGGGGCACAGGCTGCTGCAGTGTGCTGTGAGAGGGAGGGGCACAGGCTGCTGCAGTGTGTTGTGAGAGGGAGGGGCACAGGCTGCTGCAGTGTGTTGTGAGGGGGAGGGGCACAGGCTGCTGCAGTGTGCTGTGAGAGGGAGGGGCACAGGCTGCTGCAGTGTGTTGTGAGAGGGAGGGGCACAGGCTGCTGCAGTGTGTTGTGAGGGGGAGGGGCACAGGCTGCTGCAGTGTGTTGTGAGGGGGAGGGGCACAGGCTGCTGCAGTGTGTTGTGAGGGGGAGGGGCACAGGCTGCTGCAGTGTGTTGTGAGGGGGAGGGGCACAGGCTGCTGCATTGTGTTGTGAGAGGGAGGGGCACAGGCTGCTGCAGTGTGAGACATGGTGGGGGGGCTGGGATGTATTGGGTAATCTCATACAGGCTCTTACTAGATATGAATATGATTCTTTCAAAAGGGCATCTTAACACACCTAGAAAAAAAATCACATAGTTTTCCAGCTGTTCATTACAACATCGCTGGCTCCCAGCAAATTGGATCAGTTTGTCTAGGACCGTCTTATGTATGATCCTGAGGAAGACAGGCCCAGGGGTTAGATAGGTCTTCAGACACAACAGGTAAATATTCATTCACTGTGGGGCAACAAAAAACACGTCCAAATCTAAAACTCTTCTTTTTTTTTTTTCTTTTTTTATTAAAGCTTATTGTGAAAATGGCCTGCGAGAGTCGTCCTCAGTAATCCGTCTTCCAGTTCCCAGGCTGAGAGTTCAGCGCTCCTCAGCGGGGAGCCGATGGCATGAGCTGGACTCTCTGCTGCAGAGCTGAACGTTCGCTTTTTACAAAGCAGCTTTTGTTCCTCTCGCCGCCTTCTCATCTGTGATCCAGCGCTGATAGCACAACACCCGCCACATCGGTTTTCTCTCTTGCCAGAACGGCTTTTCTGTCAGTTACGTTGCCAGACAGATGTGTTGCCGTATTGTGTGAGCTTTTCAAGCAGAGGCCCAGGGCCTGGCGTTCTTGGAGACCTGTGAGCGTCTCTATATCCAGTGCTTTTTCTCTTGCCTTTTGTGGAGTATATGAGCAGGAAGCAGACTCGGCAGTGCCACTCTGATCTGCCAACTCCGTATACTAGGGCGAGCTCTGCCAACCCAATTGCTAGCAGTTTGCAGTACAAGCTGTAACTGCTGTTTTTATCCCTTTCAGCTGTGTAAAAAGAGAACTTGTCCATATAGTCTGGGCTGCAGGGCTGAATGTCTGGTCTATATGGCTGTATCTCTTTTTTATATAGGCACATTTTCTTTCATTTTAGTTGTTGTTCTGTCTGAGCTAGGCCTATGTTCATATGACATGAAAGCCCATAGGAGTGGGGGGGGGGAATGGGAAGTGCAGCATAAATATACAGGATATGCAACCACTAGTTTATATTGCCTTGATCCTAGTGTCCTAAGGCAGCACAAGTTCTAATTATGTCAGATGTTTATAAGCGGCCATTTTGATTCTGACAGAATAAATGCAAACTATGGAGCTTATTTAATAACCCGTAGCATCCAATCAAATATGAGCTTTCATTTTCTACCCGGGGATCAATGATGGCTTTAATCTGGTTGCCGTGGGTTACAGCACATAGTGATTAGATAAGCCAAATTGACTAACACAGGCACAAATGTGCAGTGGCCCGTATCAGCCAATCAGCAATTAGATATAATCACTCTAGTACAAGGTAGACTAAATGCTAATTGCCATGGCTACTGCACCATTTTTTTTTACCTGTGTTGGCAATCGTCTCCTATCATCTTTTTCTCCTTTTATTTAAAACCTGTAATCAGTTGACTACGCATTATATAAATCCTGTTATTTATTCTAAGGAGCGAGCCTTTAAATAAATACCACAATATAGATGGTGGAAAAAATAAAAAAGTGAGGTGAACAGAAATAGCTAGATCAAAAGAATTCAGGAAACTCGTTGCCCAGACATCTGGTTTGATTTCTTTTTTTTTTTTTTTCATTCTCTCCCTCCACTCCCCTCCCTCGTTGCCTTTTATTTTTTCTTGCAGGGAAATTTTCTGTCTTCCTAAGGATTGATATTTTCCTTTTGTACCACACACTGGGGAGAGAGAGTACAAAAAAAAAGTCCGGAGTTCCAGCCCACCCTAGCAATAAATTATGTATTTGTGTTACCAGTCGCAGTTTGCGGCTTCTCCCCGGCATCGATCATGAAAGAGAGTGCGCCGGTAAGGCAATAAAATGTACCCACTTTGTCCTGCCCAGTGGCAGGTATGTGCGCGCTCAGTCTGCTGTGTGTGTGTGTTTCAGATGCTGTGTGTGGGGCAGAGTCTGCTAATCTCTTTTTAATTGGTGTGCTCAGAATGGCTGGGTGGAAAAATGACAAAACCCTTCTGCAAGAAAGCTCAAGCCTCTGCAACACATCCATCTTCTGTTCCGAACAGCCACCTTCTGCAAAGGAACAGCTAATCCCTGGCTCATTGCTAGCAGGGGCGCTGTGTGTGTGTGTGTGTGTGTGTGTGTGTGTGTGTCTCTGAATCATAAGGAAGTCCTGATATTTATTTTCAGGTCCTTAGAGGACAGGTGAAACGCGTTGCTGCATTGATTTGTGACTCTGGTGAGAGAACCTGTGGATATTTTTTTTTTTTTTTTTTTTTTTACTCTCTTCGTAAACAGCAAGAAAATATAGATGCGTCATTAAGGATTGTGTGATTTGCAAAGAAAAAAAATATATTATATCTCATGTTCACTGGCGTAACCATTCAGTGTAGCACTGCCTATTGCACTAACATCAGCAATCACTTTGTACGTCTGTATATAGATGAGTAAAGGGCATTGCTGCCTCTCAGTGCTAACATTGAGCTTGATTCCGACCAAGGGTGCTACTTATTGTGTAAGTGCGGCCAATGAAGGGAACGAGGCCGGCAATTATGAAGGAAGTCAGATTGTAAGCTCTGCTGGAAGGGAATTTGATATGTCTGAGTAGATATAAATTAACTATATGGTTAAGGTAAACAGAGTATTAGGATATTAATGAAAACGGGTGCACAGTAATAGAAAAGGTGCAATAACTAAAAGCAACCTATCCGATTCCATCCAATTTTCCTAGCACAGCTTACTAATTGAAGGCACATGTCAGGTTGCTGTGAATTACAGCACCTTGTTTTGCTCTCCACAAGCTTTCACAGATGTCCTCTAATCTTAAAGTCCCCGGTGTGGTCTTGATAAATAATTGGTTGGTCCCATATTTTTGAGCCGCTTTGTCTAGAATGCATTGCATGGTGCAGTCAACTAAGTGTTCATTTGTTATAATATCCCTGGCTCCTGATTGGACGGGTGCTGATCTCTCTGTTCTCCAGCCAGCACCTGGACAGTTGTGGTCGGAATATCTAGTGTGATGGATTTCTTCTTAGTTAGTGCACATATTCCGGAAGTCTTGCATATAACCTTTGTGCTTTTATGTACATAGTGACATCATATTAAACAGTGCCGTATCCTGTACACAGGCGTGTGACGCCTACAAAAACTAAAAATAAATGTCATAATTGCCGGCATGTAAAAGTAGCACGGTGGCTCAGTGGTTAGCACTTCTGCCTTACAGCACTGGGGTCGTGAGTTCAATTCCCGACCATGGCCTGTGTGGAGTTTGTATGTTCTCCCCGTGTTTGCGTGGGTTTCCTGTGGGTGCTCCGGTTTCCTCCCATACTCCAAAAACATACTGGTAGGTTAATTGGCTGCTAACAATTTGACCCTAATCTGTGTGTGTGTGGGTGTTAGGGAATTTAGACTGTAAGCCCCAATAGGGCAGGGACTGATGTGAATGAGTTCTCTGTACAGTTCAGTGGCGCTATATAAATAAATGGTAATAATAATCATACTTTCAGTGGACACTTTGCTGCTGTATTGGTGCATCTACGCAGGTTATGGACCTTGGAGCACTACAAAGTCCATCATGTCATGTTTACTCAATGCGATAATAGGGCACTTTATGGCATTTCAAATACTCGTTTTCAATAAATCATAACTTATAAAGTCTGAATAATAAGAATATAAGCTAAACTAGGGATTTTATTTGGCAGTAAGTCCGCACTGAAAAACAAGGACTTTTTTTAGGGACAGATCGTTAAATCTTGAAGATTAGGGACAGCTGGTAACTGTGACATGTTGGTACTTACTACCCATGCACATATACCTGTTGGGACCTGAGGGGTGTGCTAGAGGCCAAAGCAGGTACTGAAATGCTGGCACTTAGAAGATCACCTCCCAGAGGCCACCAGGAAAACATTGGTGCGTCACCTGTCCTTGAATCTCCTAAATATACTGCAAATACTCAATGAATTTGCTGTCTTCTCCAGCAGGAATAGAGAGCAGAGCTGTCCTGAATATTTGATAAAGGAATACCACGTTTATATTTACAGGGGTCTATGCATTAACAATATGCGGTACCAGCAAATATGCATCGTCGCATTTCGCAGTGATGCATATTCAAGTACCGCTTCAATGCACCATGCCGGGGCTACTTTGGGAGCATCGGCTGCTTAGTGCTTCCGGTGATAGCAGGGAGTGCTGCCCGCATGCGCTCAGCACTTTCACTGTATCCTGAGATGGCGTTACCTGTCTGCTCAATGCAAAGCTTATCAAAGCTTGATGCATTGCAGAAGATCGCAGTCCCTATATTTAATCTATGGAGACTGTGATGCTGCACGGTATTGGCCTAAACGGAGGAGATATCTGTGAAATCTCCTCCGTTGGGTAGTTAATGCATGGCAACTGTACTTAAAAGATGCGGGAACAGCCAGTTCCACATTTTTTAAGTGGAAAATTACTTTGATGCATAGACCCCATTGTGCCTTAGATTGTCCCTATAGCTACTTGATGGTGAGGAGGGCGGTATAAAGAGAACATGAGTTGCATTGATGGCCCCAATGGCAAGTTGGGAGGTCTTCGTGTAGGAGAGAATGGTAGACGACAAGAGCTAAAGTGGTAGTGCAAAGGGCAGCGTGTTAATGTGTGTCAGGAAGCAGCAGGAGACATACTAAGCTTATTAATAGCATAAGAAATAGAATTTGACGCATTTTGCGGAGAAGCACAGGCCATGCCTCGGCCTGTCTGCAGTGTTTGAGGGACGTACTGGGCTCTGCGCCCAGAGGGGGCTGTAACATTAGGGTGAGGAGCATTGCAGGAAAGTGCCAAGTATCTCCTCTTGTATAGCTGCTTTTTAGGCGGAGTATTTTCAGGATGAGAGTGGCCAATACTCTTCTTATCCATTCACCAGGCTATATATTTTTTCCCCTCTCTCTCAGTAGCAAATACATCAGCTTCACTTCCTTCCTAATGAGCTTGCAAGTGGTCCTGTGGGACATGTAGCTTTCTGTAGATTGGGATCTTCCCCTCTCTCTCTCGCTCTCTTTTCTCCAGCAAAATAGGCTCCTATGCACGACGTGCAGCTGGGGATATGCGG
Organism: Mixophyes fleayi; assembly: GCF_038048845.1. NCBI lineage: Eukaryota > Metazoa > Chordata > Amphibia > Anura > Limnodynastidae > Mixophyes > Mixophyes fleayi. The sequence goes on from NC_134408.1 coordinate 17,986,673, forward strand.
TTTACATTCAGAGGATAGTCTGGCTCTCTGCACAATACATCAGAAGGTTGAGGAATCGGTAACATTCCGAGATTCCAATTCCAGGAATATTGTTGGGGGGAAAAGAGACAGCAACGTGACTGTGCGTCTTGTCCGGAGAGACTGCCAGCCCTAAAATGCCGAGACACGCCTCATTCCTCCCTGATTAAAAGGGACATCCAAATACTTTTTCTTTTTTTTTAAAAAAAAAGTCATAATAAAATTATTTTGCATTTATTGTAATTGCATTTGCTATTAACCAACCCTACGGGTCAGTCTTGCACATTTAACCCCCTAATAGCCTTTATAGTTGTTTATAAACGTATCCATCCAGCTAGAGAGTCAGATGACTTGTATCACTAAAATATGTAATAATCTGCATTCTCCCATGAACTAACGTCCACATTTATTGCAACACAGCTCAGCAGACAGCCACTGCTATTGTTTATTGTTGTAACAATGTTGTTAGTGGTGCAGAGAATCTCTAATACATTTACCCCAGTACGTTGTCAGTTAATGCGTATTAAGAAAATTGACGTCTCTTGTTAGCGTAAATAACTGAGTCTAACGACTGATGTAGAAGTACTTTTTTTTTTTTTTTGCTAGTGAGATGTTGACAATTAAATATTCCTCCCTTGGCCAGACTGGGATAGTAAGAGATGCTTCGTAGGTGAGACTGGTGACCAGTATAAGGGTTAAACTGGCCCAGACTAGTGACTATTAAGTGGATTAGCTTGGACTACACTGAAGTACTGTAAAAGATTTACATTGGGACAGATTGGTGATTAATAACATGTGGCAGACACCTCATTTGTTATGGAATTCCACAGATTTCCCCGCACAGTAAAGAACTAGTTCTATGCTGATGGTCTAGTAGTCAAGGAATTTTAACCAAAAATTGTCTCTCTTTTTGTAGGTTGCATAGATTTAAAGAATAAGACTTATTGATATACTATTTTGTTTATTGTAATCATAATCAGATGTTATTTAGATTGTAAGCTCCCCGGTTCAGAAACATGTGCCTGGTATATAAACATGGACATGCACGCACCGACCTGCTTCTAAAGAAAGACCATTATAAGCTGTCACTCTCCTCCACGTTGCAATGTCTTCCTCTTCTAATGAGGTGCATCAGTGCCTAATGAGTGTGAACGAGGGGCTTTGATTGCACCTGTGTGGGTTGAGGGGGCCGGCCTGTGTGTATGGCTATATCATTAATAAGGGACCTTGTGATTGAAGAGGCCAGATGCTGCTGTATTGCAGGCTTGTAGTAAGAGCTGGTGACATTCATAGCATCTCCGTAGCGTGCAGTAATACGGCGTGCAGTGTGACCTCATACATTGGAGCTAATGTGGTATTGTGGTCAGTGGCCTTGGGTTTGATGTTGCCCAGAATGCAATCTGTGTGGAGATTGTATGTTCTCTCCGTGTACTTGTGGGTATCCATCATCCCAATATTGCATTCTACTAATTATAGCTATAAATGCCATTTCTTGTAAGAAAAGCATCCGCTTTTAAATTATGTTCGTGAATTTGCCATCACCACCTCACGTGGTGTGGAATTCCACAGCTTAACTACCCTTACCGTAAAGAACCCCTCCTATGCTAATGATGATGATGATGATGATGAAACCGTCTTTTTTCCATTTGCAATTGATAACCCTTTGTTCTCCGCATGTTCTTTAGTTCAGAATGTTCTGGCTACAATACCATTTTCACGGTTACCTGTAACCAGTTTTTTAATTGTCCTCCAAGTTGCTTCTAGGCAAAATTGTCTTATCAAATGTATTCTTGCATCTATTAATGCTCTTGTGTCAAAAAAACCAGGACCAATCATTTTATTGCACATGTGAAATTGTTCAGCTTTCACCTTCTGTGCGACTTTATCTAATCTCTCTCTGCAAAAGCAGCTGGGCATCACGATTGCGTCCGCATGCGACTTATTTATTAATAATTCACACTTATTTATGGCCCCCAAAAGGTCACAATAACGTCATAGTTTGCCTCTGCTTTACCTAATGGCCTCCAGATATTTTACCCATCTCCTATATATTCAAATTGTTCCTTTTATTGAAGCTATAAAGTAAAAAGGTAATTGCAGCTTGATTTGTTGCCGCTAATATTAATTACATGTAATGTGGTTGGTTCTTCAATCACGGATGGTGCTCATCTGAGGGGGGGGGTTACTATAAGTGCTAAAAAAAAACAGATTTATTTGACCTACGATGAGTGTTGAGTACACCGGCCCCTGTCTGTGTTGCTATGCGGGGGGTTGGTTAGGATAGAGGATAATAACAGATAGAATCAATAACAAATGGAATAGCTTAATAGCTTGCAGTGCAGCAATCTAGCAGCATGCAGCGAGATACAATAAAACACACCCAGTCACAGAAGGCGATGCCCTCATGGGGTATGAGAGTGACCTGTCCTAGTCAGCGAATGGCAGCGCAGCGCTCTGTGAGTCGCTGGTCCAGTCACTCTCTCCCTTCCTCCATCTCTCTCCTTCCCTGTCACTCACAGGCAGGATGCTGCCTGCGTGTCAGACCGCCTCACAGCTCAGTCTACGGCTCACGGGGGCTGTTCTTGTCATCAGCTGGCTGCCGGTAATTAGCCAGAGAGCAGGAGCGTGCGCTCGTTAGGGGCTCCTTCTTAAGCGCCGCTTGGACAGGGGACAAAGCGAAATGAGTCTCTGACGAGGTTGCCAAGCCAACTCCCAGACTCCAGTGTGCTCAGATGAGGTGTGCAGTATCTACTGGCGCCCAGGCTCTGAGGGCAGGGGTCCGGGAGGTGGCAGAGAGGCACGCTTAGCTGCCCACCCTGGCTTGGGCCATTAGTGAATCATAGGGAGAGTGCATAGTTATAAAATAAGCAGGGGTCTGTGCAGACACTGTTGCCATAAGGCATTGTTCGTAGTCACCTGCCTCGTTCTGCCAGCCCCTCTCGTTTGCCCACCACAGCCCTCCCTTTTTCACATTGCTATTGATTAGGCTGGAACCATTTTCCCTAGAGGATAAATTCATTTTCATTTTGCTTGTTTGCATATAACTAGCTCTCGTACCTCTGTGATGGATGTGTGTGTGTGTGTGTGTGTGTGTGTATGTGTATATATATATATATATATATATATATATATATATATATATATATATATATACACATACATGCATAGGCCTAACGCTGGTACCTGTCACAGTTCACCTTCTCTGACAAATAAAAATGCCTTTCCAAAGGTTCCATTCCAATTATCCATGGCTAGCTAGAGAATGTTGGCATTAGCCCTGTCTCACTTCTTACACAGCGCACACGCTATTTTATATTTAATAATGTATTACAAAGTTACCTCATCTGACCATATCTTAACTGAATCCGGCATACGCACGTCCGTATTGAACAAGGAGCAGATGTAATAATACGTCTGTTGATAATTACGGGTCTAGGTCCGCTCTGCTCTAACAGACAATACACTGCAGGATACGTCCTATACATATGTGGAATATAAAGTCCTAGAACAACACACAGAAAAAAGAAAAAATATTCTGTTAATGTCACCTGTATTTATTAATGACAAAACATAAAAAAAGAGGGAAAAAAATGTTTCCTTCCATAAAATACATTTATTGGGATGTTATTAATGTCTACTGTACATAAAATGTATTTTTACAGTTGCTCCTCATGGCAAACACATGTTCTAGCTGCATACTCAGCCATCATCACTAGTAATCAGCACTTACACCCGACCTGTAGCTGGTGCAAGTGATACGACAGAAGAACACGAACCGTTTAGTTGCCCAAAGCTTGTATCTGACGTTGCTTTGTGCGCTAGAGCGCGCCCTTCGTATACGTTGACCGAGTGCCCTCCGCGTTGCGCCCATGAAATAGATGGCTGCCTGAAGGGTCCTTTGCGCTCGACGATTAATTGAATGTTGCTGCGTTCTCCTGTGTATGGTCCGCTTCTGGTCGTGCACAATATTACAGGAAAATATTACTCCAAATACAGCACGTGTCAGCATTTCAGTTCCTTAATGAATCAGGTCCTATATGTTTTGAACTCAGAGCAGCTGTAGGTCAATTACTGTTAAGGGTTTTGAAGCTGAACCGAACAATGATTGACAAGTGCCCTTTGCCGGGGATTGGAGAGCTGACATTGGTGTCTATAAAGTGCAGCGCCCCCGTGTATTGTCTGTGTGACAGTCTTCTTAGGGCTATACCAAATGGCATTGTTTCCACATTACAGGACACTTGTCCTAATGGAGGCAAGGCATGCTGGATCTTGTAGTTCTACAGCTGATGGAGAGCCACAGGTTACCTAAGCCTATTCTGGAGAGTGCAGATCATTACTCGGTTCCAACTACCTATTGTCAGATATATATTGATACAGAGGTAGCATTATTTATTATTATTATTATTATTATCATTATTCATAATATTGTTATCATTATTTTTATTCTTTATTTATATAGTGCCAACATATTATGCAGAAAGCAGTAATAACTGTAAAACTGCTTTTATTGAATATTTCTTGCATGTCTCAGGTGAGCTCCATTCCTGCATTTAGTTTATAACAGGAGGGTTCATTTAGTTTCCAGTTAATTGATCAATAGATGAGGTGTACGATAGTGAGCATTCCACCTAATTCTAACCAGTTTCATCTTTTTATTTTTCATTTCTCCTCGAGCATCATACATTTGCGGACATGAGGGGGGTGAGGGGAGAGTCGTGCCTTTCACCTGCGTCCCTGTCTTTAAAACGCTTTCATTACCTCGCTGACAAGCTTCCATCCGTCCAAAAGAAATAATAATTCCGTTGGTGGGGTTTTTGGGGGGGGGGGGAGATCAGATGGGGATTGAAATCTGCAGATAATGTGTAGGAGACATCAGGTAGTAAAAACCGCTTAAGCCCTTTGATTTCGCAGCAAAACTATGAGTAAATAACTGGATTATGTTCAGAGGTTGAAAATGGGGAATTATCTTCCTGCACATGAAAAAAAGATTATAAAAAGCCCTGTAGCAGCCTCGTTTCCCTGGCAGAGAATTACCTTGGTGCTCTCAGCCTGGCAGCGGATAGACCATTCGGTAGATGTTTACGTGTTTATTATTATAAATTAATTTCGCTTTGTTTAAAAAAAAAAAAAACTGCACGTGCTTCTGTTTCCTCAGAGGCCGAAAATATCTGGAAAATTTTCCTGACGGTGAAATGGTTTTTACTGATGTACCTGTCACAGGCACGCAGCTAACACTTGTATCGCTGATGATTCTGGTTCAGTTCTAGGGAGAGTTTACGATGTGATGGAGAGAGAGAGAGAGAGGGAGGCACACAGCGTGACAGCGAGGAGGAGGAGAAGGGACAGTCGCAGAGGACGGGGAGTGAGAGGAAGCCGGAGAGGCTGGGACAGGAGACAGGGAAAGTGACATTGAGAATGGGGACAATTATAGTAGGGACAAAAAAAAACCAAAAAACAGCAAGACAGGTGAAATTACTTTTACTTTTATTTTTTATTTTTACAGCAACTGTGTCGACCTTTAAACTTTTAACATCATTTCTTTCACGCAGAGTGTTCTCTCCGGGGTAGTGGCGCTTTCTGCGCGCTAGCGTGACGGCAACCCGGCGCTCAAACTGCTCCGCTATAGGCAAAAGAGTCGGATAAAGGCTGGATTCCTGTGGCTTTATAGACGCAGGCACAGAAAGCCCCGTTACTCTTCATTATGTCAGATTGTTACCTTACTAACCTCCATAAAGATCTGCAGATCATTGCACCAAATACTTACGGATAAGTTTTTTTTTATCTGCTTTGCAGAGTATCTCATGTCTATACAGCATATCTACAGCGTTCCCTGTTTGTTAAGTGGCGTTTGTCTCGCTACAACGTAGAGCAGTCGGCCACACTGCTCAGAGGACCTTGTTCAGTCACACATCTTATTAATGGCAGTGAGGGCGGCCATATTGATTGTTGCGTAAGGCAAATTAAACTTTATAAATTAAAATTGACTGCACCGGCTGTGTGCGAGGTAATGGATTAATAGAAGACACAAGGCTTCTTAGAACCACCTGAAACACGAAAATCTTACCGCGTGTGTTCCTGAATTAGTCACAGGATCTGTCATTTTGGTGGATAGAGACTGAAGGGGAGATATCTGTGTGTGGCCTGCATTTGAAGGCTCTTTATACACACAGCAATCGATGGGAAAAGCAGAAGTCCTGTCACATGAGCACTGATGTTGTAGAATCTTTCCATACATACTACGTATATTTATCCTTTCGACAGCGCAGGCCGGTGAAAGGCAACCTTCAGGGTCCACATGGGTGGCCCTCTAAACATTACAAGGGCTGCACATTACCACATACTTGCCTACTTTCGGCAAGTTCTGTCCGGGAGAGGGGCGTGACTGAAGGGGGCGGTGTGCGGCCAAACGCGTCATTTTGGCCCTGCCCCCTGCAACAAAAATTCTGTTCTGTTGCGGGGGCCGGGCCAAAATGACATGATTCACCGCGAATCGCGTCATTTCGGGAAGGCAGTTGCGGGATGCGGGAGACTTGCCTGCTCTCCCGGGAGTTCGACCTGAGCTTCGGGAGTCTCCCGAACATTCCGGGAGAGTTGGCAAGTATGCATTACCATTAAACTCAGCAATGAGTAAAAACAATGCGTTAAATAAAAGAAAGAGACCCTTACCTGCCGTAACTTATTAGCAGGCATTTCAAATGAGTGTTACAAACAAATTTGACAATAAAGCAGGAAGGAGCTCAGGGGCACACGCAGGACTTTTAAGGGGGGGTTTCCCCCCACCCAAAAAAGAAAAAGAGGGAGCGCATGCGCAGCAGCTCCGTTTCGGCAGCACTGTAATATACAGCAGCCGCGGCGCTGTCAAGGGAGCGCCTCTTTGACAGCACCGCGGCTGCTATATAGTACGGTGGCGCTATGTACTGCCACTTCTTTAGCGGAGGGGAGGGGTTTCTGGAGACCCAATAATCCCCCCTGCGTGCGCCCCTGGAGCTGGGGGTGGCAGGTGAAGCCTCGGAGGGGTCGCCTGTAGCCCATGACTGGGGTAGGCCCTCTTGTGTGATAACAATTCAGACTTTCTATAAAGTTTATTATGTGCTGGTAAAAAAACCCAAAAACTCTTGAAATCTGCATTTTATTGGGTAGGAAAACAAGTGTGAAGCACCTTTTGTGACAACAGGGTAGCACTTATTTCATGTAGCTCCTGCTGCCTGGGATTTCTTCCTCACAGCATACCATCTCTCAGTGAGATTGATATGTCCCTGGGGTGTTTCTAATGCCTTGTCTAATCCAGAAGGTGTGAGCAGGAAGTAACATTGTCTGCAGGGGAAAACCTGCGTCATAGCGGCCAAAATTAGAAAGAATATAACCTTCCTCAGCCATGCTTCTCCGTTTCAGCAGGCAGAGAGGTCTTTATTCATTGCAAGGACTTTCTGCTGGGGGTTTAGTGCCATATGTAACCAAAACCTTGTGAACCCTCTTAACCCCTTCAAACCCGTCTGTACATAGAAGGCCGTACAGAGAGTAAAGAGTTTGTTCTGTAAACGGAGGCCTTACTCTACACCCATCCGTGCAGTGGAACACACGGACCTGTAACTGTCCTGCAAATTGGCTTGGACACAGTCCTGTAACACCCCTAAAAATGGCAAATTAACGAGATCTGTTCATGTGAGAAGCTTTAATTGCCCGTTTCTCAGTATTCATTTGGTTAATGCCCCCCCCCCCCTGCAGATTATGTCATGCAATACTTAAGCCACATTCTGACAAGAATAAAATGTGACCGATTGTATTATTGTTGTATGCTGCCGCTATTTTCTGCTGCTCGTCAGAGCTGATAATATAAACCGACACGGTTATTTCTGGCTGTACTATATAATTTTAGCATGGAAGTGAAACGTATTGCTGGGAAGGGATGTTGGGCTGCTAACAAGCAGCGCGGTGACGGCTTTGGTGTGTACAGCTCTTGGCTGGATCTGGATGGAATATGAAGCTGCTGGGTCTGCTTGCTCCATCACCCTAATTGTGATGACGGTACCTCAGCCTGCTTCTTCCTGGAGGAGGGGTGGCTTTTTTTTTGTGGATCTCAGGTCCTTTTCTTTCTGTCTCAAGGGCTAATGGCTTCTAAGCTCTGTGACATTTGTGTAGTCAGCGGCCTGTCAGACGCGCAGAGTCTCCTGTGGAGCATGCGAAGAGCGGGGCGGTGTGTAAGGGGCCTTGTTGGTCGTTGCGTGCTTTCGGCAGACACTTGTTTCCTGTCCCAATCCCTTCATCATTTATGACAGTCCCAAGCGGCTCGGTGCTCTACAACCTTCTCTGGCAAATTGCCTGGCAATCCAGTTCAATACATTGAATTATTTCAGCCGGTACAGCTCTTCTCTGCATTTAGGAATTTTTGGGGGCCTCCTGCATAAGGCTGCTTCTGTGACAGGGGTTTAGTATAAAACAGTAGCTGGAAGGATGAGGCCCACTTCCCCAATCTGAATCTACGTGGGTGGGCAAATCCAACTGTTCAATAACCTCCGTGTGCTCCCTTCTTCTCCCCAAATCTTAGCATTATCTTGCAGGAATCACAGCAGATTAGTACTTAACCCACTCATCTGAACGGCTGCCAAGCTGGTCAGCTTGGGGCGGAATCTCAACATGAGACCTGTGGAGAATAAAGAGAAGGGTCAGGGGGAATCTGATCGATTTATATGATGTTCTTTATTGTATACACATGGGAGAAAAATAAACAGAATTTATTTTTCTATTGCAAGATTCAGTTCCAGGAATAATCACAGGAAACTACAGTCACGAGAAAAGTCAGAATGAATTGGGAGAGTAAAAAAAAATCTGTTTCTTAATTTACTGTAGCAGAACATTACGGGGCTCACAGACGCTGTAGATCAGCTGTTTGGGACGTCCAACAAACAGCCAGTGCACAGTTTTGTCCATTTCCACAAATCGCACTGCTCAGGTTGTTCAGACACCAGTCTGGGAAACCAGATCCCAACGCTTTTACGTGTCCACATTCCGGGATCTAACGATGAACCAGTCACTTGACGAAGTGGTCACCATACTGCCAAGAGTTTAATAATCCCAATGTTCTTCTTAACGGTTCCATGTACTATATTTATCAATAGCTATGTGTGTGTTAGGGAATTTAGACTGTAAGCTCCATGGGACTGATGTGAATCATCATCATCATCATTTATTTATATAGCGCCACTAATTCCGCAGCGCTGTACAGAGAACTCATTCACATCAGTCCCTGCCCCATTGGAGCTTACAGTCTCTGTACAGCGCTGCGGAATTAGTGGCGCTATATAAATAAATGGTGATGATGATGATCACACCACTATATACCGTTTCTCTGTATTTTTTTTTACACGGAAGCTAAGCAAAGAAATAAGAAACCTACTAGGGCGTAAACCTACACATTTAGCAGTGTTAATCAAATATCTTTTTTTTTTTCTCCCCCCGTCCTTTAACAGATAGCAGATCATATTTTGCAAAATGTGTAGTTTTTTTTACTGACACTCGGTATATTTTCTAACGACAGGTAACTATGATTGAACCTGCCCCTGGCCTGGAAAGGTTAAAGGGAACAACACCTAGAAAAGAGAGTCCGTGGACTGTTTAGTCTCTACCCACCACCTGTTATTTATGTGTCTAAGCCGGGGTATTTATTAACCAGATCTTTGTGTAGCTCTCTCCTGTACACGAGAGTGAGGCTTCCTGCAATACATTGTAAATTAGTTTTCCATAAAAGGGTCCATGTTTCTCTCTGGTGGGGCTGCTGGGGAAGGCCAGGTCTGTTATCTGGTGTCATGTGTGAGAGGGGATGAAGCCACATCTGTTGTGCAGACAGATCTGTACTGTGAGTGCTCAGACACAGCAATGAGCCCCTCCTTCCCTGACCACCCAGCGGATGGAAATCAGTCCTGTGGCCTGAGCCGCGTGTCTGTGCTGATCCCGCGTGCTGGAAGCACGGACTGATCACAGAACAATAGGTTAGTGGCAGCCGCCCCATAGGGTTCCTTCCAGTCGTTGCTAGCACACTGTGAACCTCCTTAAGAGTTAGGTGGGAGGGGTAGCACGTTCTAAGTCAACTCTAAATTGCTGTATTTGTGCGCTACTTGCAGAAGCAGCCAATATTCTGTCTGCGTAGCAGGAAATAAAACTCCATTAACACCCCTCACATGGCAGCACGGTTTGTACGGGTGCACATTTGCCCCCTGTAGTTGGATTTTCTCCTAGCTAAAAGAGGCCCCTGCTCTTGTAGGTTTAGGGAATGGACCCACAAGAAAATTGTTCACCACAGGTCTGTAGAGTCTAACTGCTCAATAACTAAAGACACACTAAGGGCTAGATTTACTAAGCTGCGGGTTTGAAAAAGTGAGGATGTTGCCTATAGCGACCAATCAGATTCTAGCTGTCATTTTGTAGAATGTACTTAAAAAAATGAAAGCTAGAATCTGATTGGTTGCTAAAGGCAACATCCCCACTTTTTCAAACCCGCAGCTTAGTAAATCTAGCCCTAAGAATCTCCCCCGAGAGCGCGCTGAGTCGGAATGTATTAGGGACAGCGGGACCGCGCAGTAATAAGGCACTCGCTGTGACCCCGCGATAAGCTTTTCTTTCCTGACACCCTAAACTTAGTTTGCAAGTATCAATAAGGTGTTCTGACCTTTTTCAGAGAAGATAATAAGAATTCATGATTGAGAGGGGGGAGTTCACCATGTAATTTCTTTATGTATTGGGTTTGTTCGTGCCCTACCGCAACTTCGACTACAAACATGACTTTATCGTGCTTCTTCGTGTGCATTTCAGCTCTGTATGTATATATTTCTGAGGTAAAGATGTTTGTTTTCCGTCGCCCTTGCGTATGCCACAGCTCTGCTGCGCCGTCTACAGTCAGTTTGTCCAAGCAGCAGCTCTGTGTCATATCTAAGCACCGCACTGTAACTAGTAATAGAAATGGTCATGACTGTACCAAGTGACAGAAAGATATGTCTGAGCAGTCGCAAAATGGATAGATAAAGCAATGTGTTTACTGTGGCATATATCTGACAATATATAAGGTCATTTGAAGGTGGACCCCCCCCCCTTAAATCTGTTGTAGACAATGTTAAATTGATCTTAAATAGTTGTATTAAAAATCCTCAGGGTGTCCAGAGAAAGACCCGCTCCCCCTATGTGGGATCTGCTTCAGGCTTCCTAGTGTAAGGTCACGCTCGGCCTTTGCAGATCTCTGCAGGTCATTACCGCTGGCCTGTTTTCTAGACCAGCCGTGCGATCACTGAGAAATCTCAAGAGACCTGCAAACAAAATCTGAAGTAGTCCAGAGAAAACAAAGGAAAGCAGAGAGGGCGGCTGGGGAAGGTGATGGAGGGAGAAAAAAAAAAAGTAATTTATTTTAACCCCTCGAGAACTTTTAAACAAAGGCCAATTAGGAAACGAATACGCCCTCTGATGACGTGCGGCAGAAATTGTGCCTTGCCGTTTTAGTGGCGGCCTTGTTGGAGGTGGGCACTTTGTTTTATTTGCTGGTGAATGGCTACATTTGGGACTAATGATGTGTAGTTGCTCCCTGTCCTTGAATCCACCAGGTCACACTGTGCCATTGAAGTAAAGCAGTCGGATGTGTACGGATAAAGAGGTTTCATTAAAACAGAATATATGTGTGTGGTTGGTGCCCATTGTAATATCTCAGGCTCTAATAATGGAAACACTGTAGAATACTTGTATGACAGTTTTGAACTAGTTTTATTTACTTACAGGCTGCTAAATGGTTAATCTATATGACCAGACCAGCAAAGTTGTCTGGCGGTGGAAACTGCTCTTAACATATTGTAGGAGAGTTCTTTCTACGTCACTTGAAATACAGTGTTCCGTTCCAGAACGTTGTGTTTAGCACGGAAGGCAGCTTCCGCATACCCGAGTTAACATGCTATAACATGAGCTTTTAGAAGTAATAAAAAATTTAATAATAATAATAAATGTCTCCCTTTTGAGGAGATAGAGAAAAACAAATAATTAACAAAATATAAAACGCTAACATCTAGGGGGGAATTTGTGGAGTTACACTAAGGGGCATATTCAATTCCTCCGTTCCCGCGCCGCGTAAAAACTATTACCGATATTACGGTAATAGCTGGATATCAGCTCGCGGGTCAGGGAGCTGCGAGCTGAAATCCAGCGAGAAAATTACAGCATTAACGTTTTTTCCGCGCACTATTACCATAATAACGGTAATAGTGCACGGACCGCGGGATTTTCGGCGTTTCCGCCAAGAATTGAATATGCCCCTAAATGTGTATACTGGGAAGGGCAGGTGAATAATTAAATGCCTTTTCATCCTACTATGTAAGTTCATCTTTGCCATACTTGACCCAAATAAAATAAATAACTATTCAAATACGCTGTCAAACGAAAGTCCTATTTGTTTAAAATAAGCAATGTAAAACTAGGTAAACAAGTAGTCAAATAGTTATTCTCCATTTAATCAACCCCAGTAAAGTTTTTGGGGTATATTTTCTAAAATGTGTAGATGTTGCCTATAGCAACTAATCAGATTCTAGCTGTCAATTTGTAGAATGTACTAAATAAATAACTAGAATCTGATTGGTTGCTATAGGCAACATCTCCACTTTTTCAAACCCTCAAAATCTCTCCCTTCACTATCTGTAAAAGGACAGTGCTCGGGGCATTTACAGAGGAGCCTTTCTCTTTGGCCTCTCCTCTAATCAGGGAGAGCTGCACATGGTACCTTAGTAGGAACGGCGCTTAGTTCTGCCATGATTTTAATGAGTTGAGCCACCTGCGATTTTCACTGGTTTGTCATGGAGCAAAAATAAAGGGGCTGTAATCAAACTTTAAAACTATAAAAACAATTTAAAAAAATTAACCTTTTTAGTGGCCTGTCCTTCCTGGCTAGGGTTTGAGACTTGTTCCCGCTCCCTTGCGCCCTTAGCTGCTGGCTCCCCCTGAACAATAGCGCTTTCTGTCCATGGTCTTACAAAGGTGCAGGATGCAGCCTGATTGGACATTCACAGACAAACGGAATCTGGTACAGTCTCTCGTTGAGCACCTTCCTACCAGCATGGATGGAGTCTCCGGTCCCCGTTGCTGTTAGCGAGTAATCTTCAAGAGACAGGGTTGTGGCTTCTCAGTGACCAGGGAAATTAAGTAAGTGAACTATTAGCCAGAGGCAGGGATAGGAGTATTTTAAATTCTTTTTTTTTTTTTTATTAATTAGACAATCCCTATGCCTGAAATATGTGGTGGATATTGGTAAATTAATATTTTACTAAGGGATCTCTATTCATTTATTTCAAGCATTTACATCAGCCAGACTGTCGTTTAAACCATGCCCTCCCGAATCTCTGCTTTTGTCATGTTTGGTGGTGGTGAGATTGGGACTCAGGGCTACAGGTCGTGATACAAATCATGGACCTCACTTGACCTGTCAGGCTGCTCAGAAAAAAATGATCTCCAACACTGCGCTCGTTAGTATTAACATAAGAATAGAATTTTCAGGGAGCCTGGCTCTTTTAAATATATACTTTTTTGGAGGCCAGTTAGAAAACAATATCCACTATGCTAAAACATGTATTTAGTTTAAAGTCCCTTGATTGTTACCCTTTAAAGAAAGCCTTTGGATGCTTTTATATGTTCAAAATTATACCCCACAAGCACGTCCGTTACTGTACAGATTGTGAACTCTAAGGTTTAATATGTTCGCTATGACTTGAGTCCTGCTGGGATTCCAAGTCTGAGGCTTATTAGTGGTTAAAGACAATAATTTGGCCAAGGTTAAAAAGCTGCCAGTCAACACTTTAGCGAGTAGATTTTTTTCCCCCTTAGAGCAAGTAAAGTGTTACCCTGTAAATTTCTGCCATGCACAACAGGGACACTTAAACATTTTTGGCTCATGCATCAGACTTAAGGGTATATTTACTAAACTGCGGGTTTGAAAAAGTGGAGATGTTGCCTATAGCAACCAATCAGATTCTATTCACTTATTCAGTACATTCTACAAAATGACAGAATCTGATTGGTTGCTATAGGCAACATCTCCACTTTTTCAAACCCGCAGTTTAGTACATATACCCCTCGGACTGGTAATCAGCTTGTTTGGTTTTTGACCCATGGGTTGGCTTTGAACGAGTAATGTTTTTCCTTTAATTACCTTAATGCTATCCTTTAAATATATTATTTTTTATTAAAACAGAACTGCCAGGAAATGAGATACAGGAGATTAAATTAAAATATGATTTGTAATTCGTTTATTCATGTTGCAAAATTGCTTTGAAAAAGATAATCATGGATCCCCATCCTGAGGGCTCAGGTGAGCTTGTTAGCAGAATTTCGTCTTGGCCATCTACTCCTTGGGTTCTGACCTCCCCACAGATGACAATCCCCTGATCTACAATCGGACACTGGCAGAACTTCAGTTCAAATTGTTTACGAGAAATGTTCAGATTATTAGTTTGCAAACGCATGTTTCACCCATTCCCCTTTGATAGCTCCTGGCAAAGATAGATACACTCTGTAGAACATCTCACTGTTAAATAATCCCTGGACAGAATTTATTTTAACCCCATTTCCTGCAAAATATATCTTGTGAAAAGATCTCTGTTCCTGCAAGTAATTTTCTTTGCAGACTGTTCTTTTCTGTCAGTTTTGCCCCTTATGGTGCCATTGCAAAATGCTTGTGGATCCTAAAGACTCCAGCTGATCACTTGATCACCTTGCCATAGGTGACCTTGGAAGAGTTAATGACTGAGAGAATTTAGGATGTTTTATTGATGGGGATGAGGAAGAGAATCTGGATGAGAACAAGAGAAGCCTGAGCTTGCTCCCCCCCCCCCCTTTCTCTCAATCTCTCTCTCTCTCCTGAGGATAACAAGCAAAGAGCAAAACTCTCCATCTCTCCCTGACCCTTTTCGTTGGCATTTCCTCGCACTGTCTGCTCCTTGCTTTCTATTCCTGGCACAAACAGGCATACACACACACACTCATCCACACACAAACACAGCATACGAGAGAGAGAGAGAAGGGGGGGCACGCCACCTACTCCCCAAACAAAGGCTGCCGTGCCAGCAGCATCTCAGCACATCCAAGCCCCCAACCTGATGTCTCAATAGACACTGTCAATGACCCCCCCCACCCTCCTCCCCACACTGCTGTCTACTCTCACACCCCCTCCTACTTCTGCCTCTACATTTTCAGGCTGGATGCTACTGCGGCCGTTCCTAATTACCTCTTATCCCCAGTGGTTTGTGAATAATCACCGCTGAGAAGCTTTGAAGGGTTGCTGAGAAGGATGAAAAATAAGAATTGTGCCATTTTTCACATCTTTTCCTCCTAAGGACATAACCTGGTCACTGAGCTATAGGAAGAGAGAGGAGAGAGTGGTAGCAGTGAAGACATCTGAGGTACCTCTATTATGTTGTCTGCTGTGTTGTTTCTTTTCTTTGGTTTGTTATGAAGCTGGTGGGGAGGATGGGGGCCTCAAAAATGATGGTACTTAGTTTTGTTGTGGATCCCAATTCTAGCGGAACCTCTTTGACCACTGTTTTGCTCTGAAGTGTATTGTGACACTTTAAGGGTGGTTGTGGACACTTTTCTTCCCCCACTGTCTTTGATTTGTAGCTATGAACTAATTCCGAGGTTTGCAGATGCCTCCTGAGCTTATTATACGAAGTCCGTGTTTGTCATTAGGTGAGCAGGATTCTGTAAATGTATAGTAAATATATCTTAACATGCATGCTGTATAGTAGGGTATATATTTGCAGTTTTATTGAGCAAATCGATATTGGGGAATAGAGCAGCTTTTTATATTTTGCTGTTTTGAAATGTACCTAGACTTTTTTTTGGTAATGGTGAATTAGATTGTAAGCTCTTCGCAAGTTCCCATGAGACTCTCATAGCTCCTATTTGATTCTTATACTTGTGATGTAGCAGGTTGTTCATTTTTATTGACGAGGGATTTGTGTTGGAGGTAAATGCAGTTCTTTTCTGACAGGCAGTAGCTGGTAACAGACACACATAAAGGGGCAGTTGCTTAAAATAAAAAGGTAATTTCTCTAGATGCAAGAGTTTCGGCATTAACCCATTCTCTGCCCTTTAGGTAGAACGTGTCAGAGAATGAGGCAGAGTATAGACTTACAGGTGAGATTGTGTGTGAGCTTCTGATCATTCTCTGCAACCATCAGTTCTTTATGAGACTCATAACAAGCCTACCTTTATATTATAAACCTGCTTTAGTGACTGTGTTTTACTGTGGTTTTGGGGATGTATTTTGGTGGCTCCCTTTTGTTGAAGGCACCCAAGTCTTCCAGGGTCACATTCGCTGCAACGAACCATCTGCCCAGTTTGTAGGGGACCTGGATCCCATTGTTTTTGGGATTAAAGGTCTAGGATGACCTGCGGCTATTTGCGACAGAACCCCAATGCTTTTGATGTGTTGTTACGCAGAGAACCAGTGTCTCCTCTTCCAAGTTGTGTGGTTTGGGTAAGGAGGAGTGAAAACTCTACTTGGCTTTAGACCTTCACTATGGATTCATCATAAAAGGTATCTGTGTAACTTTTACGTTTCTTGAATGCAAATCATAGAAAACTCCCGGGTAATGGAGAGTTAGATCTGCCTAAATATCCCTCTTTGATAGCCCTGCCACGGTGATGATAAAATGACCACTTAATGTGTCACTGGAACATGACATCATTGTGCCTGTGCTCTTCAGCTCCGTGTCACGTGACTCCGTGTCCGACCATAGATAGTGTAACTTTTCTTGTGGTGCAGGTTTAATGATATTGCATTTTAAGTATATATATATATATATATATATATATATATATATATATATACACATATAGATTGGGCAGAAGTATCCACTGGTCAATATTACTTATAGATTGTAAGCAAATGCTTTGCTCTAAAGAGGTTGCTTGCTGTATATAGAATTATATGGGCAATTTAAAAACCACGTATTTAGGGTCACTGTTGCCGTTGCTCATTAATGCCCAATTTAATGTTACAAGTTAAGACTCTCCCTTCAATTCGTCTTTCAACAGATCATTTTTTTTGGGGGGGGGGGGGGGGCATACAGTAAACACTTTAATTCAGTGTTTACACTCTTAGATCCCCAGCATTTTAAATGGTCATCCATCAAACCCCCGAAACGCGTTGCCTTCAGTTCAGCATTAACACTAATATGACAGACCGTATTGTCATGTTAACCTGAGATATGGCTGATTCTCTGTTCTGTTCTATGTGTCTGGCTAGTGGAGACACGCAAATGTTTTTCATCTTTAAAATCCAGGCGGAGCAGTCGGTTTGGTGTAGATAACTAGCCCCACCTCTCCTTCCCTATATAGCTGGTATTGCTACCCTTGCAGTGTAAATTACAGGGGACCCAGTCGCCGAAGTAAGTGGATTGTTTACGCTGCAGTGCACCAGAAAGCCTCAGCTGAAGGGGTTAAATAATTAAATGCACCCGGTGGTGGTTGCCTTGCACTTAAATAACAGGCACATCCATAGCTGTATGCAGCCCTTGATCCTAGAGAGATTACTGTCTGATCTTCTCAGTCCTGACATTTCTATAGAATGTCCACTATCAGCATTCTTCTTGAAAGTCTCGTATCCTAGCAACAGATCGTTCTGCTACAAAGGTTTGGATTCAGAGCCGACCTGGACGGAGGGGTCCAGCTGGTGGCTCATAGGCCATCTATGATCCCCCAAAGCCAATTTTTCAGCCATCGAACAACCCCCCCCATCCCTCTTTCCTTATTATTACATTGGCCTTTTGCACAACAACATTTTTAAATAGCATTAGTCTATAATACAGTGTTTGTGGCCAATACATTGTAAAAAGTTTGCAATGTGTCTTGACCATTGGACCACAGGGATTCAGACTGACCTGCCTGGATTCCATATTCTAAACATGTTAGTTGCGCCCACACTAATGGGCACATGTTTCAGCCTGCGCTGAATATACCCCTTTGTACCCCTGTAGTGGTGTTGAGAATTGTATTGTTATTCGTTTACTGTATTGTACTGTTGTACCATGTACTGTCTTGTTGTTTGCCCCTGCATTGGGCTGCGGACCTCATGTGGCACCCTATAAATAAAGGTTAATATTATATACAGTCCATGCAAAGCTTACTTTTAGAAAGACCGGTTTATGCTTTACTGGTCTTAGAGTTCTTTGCAGTAGTCCACAAGCCAGTTTATCCCTATAAATGAAATTACTTAACCAGAGTGGCTACATGTAGTGTCCGAGTTGGTAGCATCTTCTCTCTTTATCTCTCTCTCTCTCTTCTCTCTCTCTCTCTTTCTTTCTCCCTCTCTCTCTCTTTCTCTCTCTTCCTCTCTCTCTTTCTTCCTCTCTCTCTTTCTTCCTCTCTCTCTTTCTTCCTCTCTCTCTTTCTTCCTCTCTCTCTTTCTTCCTCTCTCTCTTTCTTCCTCTCTCTCTTTCTTCCTCTCTCTCTTTCTTCCTCTCTCTCTTTCTTCTTCTCTCTCTTTCTTCCTCTCTCTCTTTCTTCCTCTCTCTTTCTTCCTCTCTCTCTTTCTCTTTCTTCCTCTCTCTCTTTCCCTCTTCCTCTCTCTCTCTCCCCCTCTCCCTCTCTCCCTCTCTCTCTTTTTCTCTCTCTCCCTCCCTCTCTCTCTCTCCCCCTCCCTCTCTCCCCCTCCCTCTCTTTCTCTCTCTCTCTTTCTCTCTCTCTCTTTCTCTCCCTCTCTCTATCTCCCTCTCTCTTTCTCTCTCTCTCAAAAATGTGGTAATGTTCCCTTTAAATTATAACCATATAAGTCAAAAAACTAAAAAGTGTAAATTACAGACTTGCAGCGGAAGAGTTAAGGGATTTGCTGAACATCTGTGTCTGTGTGGTGGGTATGGTGTTTTTACTGAAAAGGAGGAGAGTCTGATACCTTTTTAATGAGAGCAGTCATCAGCAGGAGGAGGGGGGGGGGTGTTGAGCCTCATTTCTCCATGTGTCATTAAAGATCAGTTAGAGGGATCAGGTCTAATTTATACAACAGCACATTAACGGGAAGGACGTGTAGACAGCTGCTTAAAGCCCTGTGTGCCAAGGCAACTGAAAATGTGTGGCGAGGCTGGCATACCCAGTCTCATCGTACCCATCTCCAGTCAGCAAAGAGTGTTCCCATTTACAGGAAATCTTTTAATTGAGTTACAGTAATCCCCAGTGAGCCACAGATTTGGCCCTCTACCCTTGCCACACACGGGAGATGCCAACATTCTACAAGCCTTTGAAAAGTTCTTTGTGTGGGTAGGTCCTGAGGGCAGTGTCTTACCTTTGGTGGCGTAACCAGATTGGATGATAATTGAGCTTTATAAGCTTAGTCCTAGAAGAGCACACTGAGAAAACCAACCTCAGTCATAACAAAAGTCCTCTCCTTGCTTTTATCTTAAGCCAAAGCGACATGTTCACCTGTCTGGTTGGACTACAGTCAAGATCCCGGCAGTTTCCCATAAAGAACACCGCATTATTGCTAAAAACATCCTGAGTATCTGAACCTGTCATCATGTTCAAAGAGTGATGGATCTGTAAGGACAGAGGGAAAAAAACCAGATCTGTGATTGGAGTGCAGGGAGGAGGATAGTAAGTATTATATCCTGTGGGGGCCAGGAAGACAATTTTCAGCGCACTGCCAACATGTAAGTGCTTTGCCTGCACCGAACAAGCAGGATCGTTCCCGTCTCTGATTACCTCTGGCGGCCAAGGACATCAGCGCAAAATGATCCACACATTAATTAAAAATTATTAGATCTTGATTGAGCTGTTCCCGCTTCACCTCTGCAAAGGAGAAGGCGCACTGGAAAGTTAAAACGAGAGAGAGAGGGGAGATGTGGAAGGAAAGGTCTCCCCGCACAAAGGGGGTATAAATGCTGCCAAATACGCAGAAATGGCTTTATCCGAATAACCTAACCGTGTTCTATGCAAAGAAAAGAGCAAGGATGGGCTTTGAAGGTGTAAATGGCACAGTACGTAAGGCAACATAGGCTCTGCTGGCATGGTAAAGGTGGAGATATGTGTTTCTTATTAGCAAATAATCTTTCTTTTACACATTGATGTGGAAGGCTGTAGCAGAATGAAAGTAAAAAATCAGATCATGAAAATAGCTTTTATTTTCACGGTGAGGGTCATATACCCTGGGTATCTTTCCTCACCGAGTGCCCCCTCCGGCCTGGAGGGACGGGGGCCTGCGGCAACACATTATAGGGTGTCTGGTAGTTCCTCCAGGCTCCTGGCCCCTTGCCTTCACATTATAGCACCGGCGGATGCTTCTCGCTGCTGTTCCGGTCATAAAGCCAAAGCACTCAGCTCTGCAGAGCGTGGCTCCATTAATCCCCAACACTGCACTGAGCCGCAGATCTGCAGCACAAAAAAAAAAAAAAAAAGGGTTGTTTTCTGGAGAAGGTCAATCCTGCAAGTTTAAAGGGGGCGGGAGGAGCAGGCAGTGGGGGTCTTAAGTAGCGTCCTTACTCCTCACATCTCTGGATGAAAGCGAGAGAGAGAGAGTCGCACTAACCTTGCCGCTGAGAGATCATTATAGCTTGAGGAAGGTCTCTTCAGCACCACTTATTAGACAGGAGAGTGACTGTGTGTTCTCCAGTCTATCACCAGCTCTCTGCAGGCACAGGCAGCCTAGACTGCCCTGCTGAGGTACAAGCTGGCACCAGGGGTGACTCAGAATCCAGGTGCAACAAGCGGATTAGGTCCCCTAGTCTAGGCCACATACCGCAGATACCGGGCACGTTCCTTTATTGGAGTGACTGGGCACAGATTCCATGCAACGAGCATAGACTTCCAGGAAAGGGCACAGATGCCAGGCGCCTACTCGTATCAAGGGACACAGACTCCAGACAATGTGTTCATACGACTGGCAGGGTGGAGAGATCACATTCTCTGTATATAAGCTCTCAGCAAGGGGCACAGATTCAAAGCATGGGGCACTAAACAATGGGAGGGGGCACAGATTCCATGCATGGGGCACTAATTCTAGGCAGGGTGCACAGATTCCATGCATGAGGCACTAATTCTAGGCAGGGGGCACAGATTCCATGCATGGGACACTAATTCTAGGCAGGGGGCACAGATTCCATGCATGGGGCACTAATTCTAGGCAGGGTGCACAGATTCCATGCATGGGGCACTAATTCTAGGCAGGGGGCACAGATTCCATGCATGGGGCACTAATTCTAGGCAGGGGGCACAGATTACAAGCATGTGGCACTAATTCTAGGCAGGGGGCACAGATTACAAGCATAGAGCACTAATTCTAGGCAAGGGGCACAGATTTCAAGCACTGGGCGCTAATTCTAGGCAGGGGGCACAGATTACAAGCACGGGCCACTATACATACATAACATTGTTGGAAGAAAATAAAATGTACCATTTCAAAAAATGTCAGGGGCCACATTGGCTCATTTTCAGCAACTCCTGAATTGGAGGAGTGTGAGTGGGACTAAGAAATATATCACTTACTGGTCTTGGAAGGCATTTCAGGTGGAGATGATTGGGCACTGGTGTTGAAATCACAGGAATCCAGGCTGGGAACCTGAGGCTGTCCGTCATGAGAATGGCGCTAGATACATAGATCACCTACGCATTTTAGAGGTCTATTGTGGTGTAGTTCCCATACAAACGCCATCAATGGGGACTTGCTGTATATTATAATGCACTTGTGCTGTGCACATTGTTGTGTATTATAATGTACTTCGGTTGTGCAGATTGCTGCGTATTATAATGTACTTGTGCTGTGCTGATTGCTGTGTATTATAATGTACTTGGGTTGTGCTGATTGCTGTGTATTATAATGTACTTGGGTTGTGCTGATTGTTGTGTATTATAATGTACTTGGGCTGTGCCCATTGCTGTGTATTATAATGTACTTGGGTTGTGCCCATTGCTGTGTATTAATACGTACTTGGGCTGTGCCGATTGCTGTGTATTATAATGTACTTGGGTTGTGCTGATTGCTGTGTATTATAACGTACTTGGGCTGTGCCGATTGTTGTGTATTATAATGTACTTGGGCTGTGCCGATTGTTGTGTATTATAATGTACTTGGGCTGTGCCGATTGTTGTGTATTATAATGTACTTGGGCTGTGCCGATTGCTGCGTATTATAATGTACTTGGGCTGTGCCGATTGCTGCGTATTATAATGTACTTGAGCTGTGCCGATTGCTGCGTATTATAATGTACTTGGGCTGTGCCGATTGCTGTGTATTATAATGTACTTGGGCTGTGCCGATTGCTGTGTATTATAATGTACTTGGGCTGTGCAGATTGTTGTGTATTATAATGTACTTGGGCTGTGCCGATTGTTGTGTATTATAATGTACTTGGGCTGTGCCGATTGCTGCGTATTATAATGTACTTGGGCTGTGCCGATTGCTGCGTATTATAATGTACTTGGGCTGTGCAGATTGTTGTGTATTATAATGTACTTGGGCTGTGCAGATTGCTGTGTATTATTATGTACTTGGGCTGTGCAGATGTCTGTGCTTTAGAGTACATTTTGGCTGTTAGGTTACAGTGGCTGCTGTGGGCTCTATATCAATACTGCATATAAAGGTGTGTGACAACTGGCATGGAACAGGGCAAAGCGTAAGTTCCTGGTGGTTATAGCAGCCACATGTTTGAGTATTGCTGAGTAAGTTGAACACACTGTAGTAAGAAGATGTGAGGCTGAGAGAGAAGAAGTGCCAGTCAGTGTATATGTATAATGTTAATCTGTTGTATAAAGTCACGTTGCCCTGTCCTGAAATTCACAATTCAGCGTCTAGAGTTCCTTAGTGGGGAGGGGTCCTCCAGACAAACATTTCTCCACAGGCGCCAAACACCCTCATTCTGGCTCTCCCGACATTAATGGGATTTTGGAATCCTGGATGAGTTAAATAGAAAATTATATTAAAATAAAAAGCATACTCGGTGTTCCCATGATTTCTAAATGATAAAATGGGACACTATTGTGACATGAAGTTTGCAAACGTCATAAAACATGCCCCATACTTCCTTTTATATCCCAAATTAGCTAAAAATTAATAATAATAACACAGCTATGGGGGCCTATGTGTATTATGAAGAAATAAGCATCTTGAGTTAAATAACTTGGCTGGGGTGGGGGGGGGGAATAGGCCTGTCATAGGAAAACAGGAACATATGGGGAGCCCGAAGCATACTGGGTGTGTGACATCTTTGCAGTAAAATTGACAGAATTGAAGAAAAGCGTGATGAAGACCTTACATATAAACATAACATATTTTTTATGTATGAACAGAAGAAAATTGGACAAACTTTGTTTAATTTGTCTTTTTTTGACACCACAATCTTCTAGTTTAGATGCTCTGATTGGGTACTTTTTGGCTTTGCCACTTCACATGCCGGCACAATATTCTTCATCAGCAGTAGCTATTTATATAGCGCCACTAATTCCGTAGCGAATCAGACAGGAATCTCTCGGGGTCACATGGGTGGTTCGTTGTCTCTGCGGAGCCGACCCGCTCCCCCACCTTGGCTTCCAATGCCCTCTTTGGCGTGAACCATTTGCCACCCTCCCCATGTGGTGTGGGTGCCTGTTGCCCGGTACTCTTACAAGGCCGGACAGAGATGACTGTAGGCAGCCAGTATCGCGTTTGCCCCGACCTGCACCCCACACTGGCTGTATGGGGGCATGGGTACCGCACAAGGTCGAAACAATACTTGTCCTGCTCAATGAGGATTCATTTCATTTTAATTAAATTAATTTTAATTATTTACTGTATTTCACGTTTCAAAAAACTTCATATCTGCCTGTAGAAATTGTGGAAAATGAGTACAATGCCAGTTGACACATTATATAATAACATCATTATCATCAGCTATTTATATAGCGCCACTTATTCTGCAGCGCTGTACAGAGAACTCACTCACATCAGTCCCTGCCCCATTGGAGCTTACAGTCTAAATCCTCTAACATACACATACACAGAGAGAGACTAAGGTCAATTTGATAGCAGCCAATTAACCTACCAGTATGTTTTTGGAGTGTGGAAGGAAACCGGAGCACCCGGAGGAAACCCACGCAAACACGGGGAGAACATACAAACTCCTCACAGAGAGGGCCATCAAGCTTTGACATATTTCTTCTAGTTAGGTGTTAGTGCAAAATGTTAATAGCCAGCAATGTTCTAACATCATATATGAGCCGTGTACAAGATATATTAAAAAATGGGGCTATACACATTAGCAAAATACATCGATCATACCTATTAATGGCAGAATTTAAATGTAGGCTGTTAGTAATCCTAATCTACTAGCTCTGTGCCCCCACACATGATGTATAATCAGCGTGGACTTGTCATAACTGGTCCCCAGTGACTAGAGTTTGCATGCATGCTGTTAGGATGGCCAGATCTGTACTCCTACGCAGAAACTCCAGTTATGAGGTCACTAGGGTTTCCTGCAAATGGTGGCTCATTGTGAAACGTTGTGCATGGTCCAGTTATAAGATCTCTCGGTCTCGGCACTGGAGAGTAGAGTTACGGCAGGATTGTTCAGACCATTCCACTGTGGCATGAATCTGTCACAGATCTCCCAGCGCCAAGCTGGAGTTCCGTCCAGTGACTGAGTGTTTTGTGCATTGATTGCAAGGTTACAGTAACCCAAACAGCATCACGGCCTTGACTCTAGGAGCTTTTGTTGATCGCTGTGTAGCAGTCCTTGTGCTGGATAATCAGGAAGGGTACAACGTGGTTTTATTTATTTTTTTCACACTGGATTTTAATGGGTTTAGGACAGAGGTGGGCAACTGGTAGCTCTCCAGAGCAGCTGGAAAGACACAGGTTGACTAAGGCTGGTTGGCTAGCCGTGCATGCTGGGGCTTGTAGTTCCATGACATCTGGAGAGCCACAGATTGCCTGATCATGTGTGCTGGCATGGTATGCTGGAACTTGTTGTTCCTTAATGTCTGGAGAGATGTGGCTGGCTGGCAGGGCATGGAGGGTCTTGTAGTCCTATGACTACGAGCCCACAGGTTGCCTAAGCCTGATTTAGGGTGCCTAGCTAACAGTGCAAGCCTCCATCTCTCCTTCTCACATTTGTCCATTGTGATAAGTGACTGGGAGGGGGGCGGCGGGAGTATAGAAATCGTTGCAGGAGAGATTAGGCGGTACCAGGTTCTTAAAAGGATTGTGTCTGAGTCCTCTATTGATCAGGCTGATGGGGGCAGGGGGGGGGGAGCTTGGGTCAGGATTCATTATTTCAACCAGAGGACGGGAAAGAAGTTCAAAGCATCTCCTGGCTTAGCTGCAGTATCCTGATAGATATCTCAGTGGGAGGATAGTGGAACACTGTATAGCAGCAATGTTCATTTTCATTCTGCTTTGTCATTGCAACAGGGAATTAGTTACAGAGGACCCTTCAGGACCTTCTTTAATGAAGTAGTCTCAACATGCAACAATAAATAATGTAACCAAACTTAAACTATATGCAATACTTACCTTTTATGGTCCCTTGCAAAAGTCCTGATGAATGCACTCACGTTTTTGTTTTTTTTGCAAGATTGTACAGCTGATGTATGAAACTGCTGGAGCAGATTGTTGTCTTCTAGCCTGATGGAGTGCGCATGTAACGCCTGACAGGTGTGTCCAGGTGGCAGGGAAGGCCTACTGCTTATTGGCTCACGCTTATGTCAATCAACTCACATGGGACTGCCTCCGCCCTTCCCTCTTGACTTGCTAAGCTGAAGGGCCCAGTAGGTTTTCTAGAGCTGAGAAGGAAGCTTAATAAATACTATTTTTCATATTAATACGGGATCGCAAAATTTCAATTGAAATGTGCATTCACATAGCTGTGAAATATATATTAATAGTACTTTAAATATTATAAACGATCTGTTGGAAGGTAGTATAGTTTAAAACTTGTCTATGACTAAACCATAAATGATATCTGAAATAATTTGTTTGGCAGCATGCTTTTCTGTCTGTCCTATCCCTTTGCTGAAAGCAGACATTCCAACATACATAACTCTAGGGTTGGGATAGTATGGAGGTGCAGCACATAAAAGCCTTAAGTTTCCTAGGTCAGAGTGATTGACTTGCAGTCTCTTTAGTAGCAGAAATGTTCTGTATATATTTGTAGTCTCAAGTTGTGGTGGGAAATGACTGGTTATGATATTTCAGGTTTGAAAGACGTGCTTTATTATTTCAGATTGTTGTCCTGTATCAGCAGACTTGTAGTCACTAACATATAACAAAGCTGTAGTGAAAAGTCGAAGACTGAACAATGTATTTACCTCCATGCTTCATATATGAACATCTACATTTTTTGGGGTGAGGAGAGACCTTGTCTTAATTTATCGTTCTTCATATCTAAAGTGCTGACATTTGGGAGTTTTTTGTTGGTGTGTTGTTGTTCTTTGTATATGCCTATTTTCAAAAATCCTTTTGAATTCTCTATC
This sequence comes from Mixophyes fleayi, assembly GCF_038048845.1. NCBI lineage: Eukaryota > Metazoa > Chordata > Amphibia > Anura > Limnodynastidae > Mixophyes > Mixophyes fleayi. The sequence continues at coordinate 18,013,142 of NC_134408.1, forward strand.
CACCAGCCTAGTTTTTATTTTTGGTAGGATGTGTTGTTATATAGTTGTCCCAGTGGTCACTGGTATGAAATATTACAGTAGTACGAAGAGCCACCAAACAATAAGGAGTAGGGGAGCGGTGTAGCCGTTGATTAACAAGCGTAGCGGTACAATGTAGGAGAAGTGTACACAATGTAACAGCTGCTTATGAAGGGTGACTGTATAATATGCAGTAAGTGTAGCAGGCAATGTAATTGATTATTTGTTAAGTTGGCTGTATAATGAGGGAGCAGTGTAACAATGTAACTGTTGGTTAGTTATAGTGGCTGTATAATGAGGGAGCAGTGTAACAATGTAACTGTTGGTTAGTTATAGTGGCTGTATAATGAGGGAGCAGTGTAACAATGTAACTGTTGGTTAGTTATAGTGGCTGTATAATGAGGGAGCAGTGTAACAATGTAACTGTTGGTTAGTTAGTGACTGTATAATAAGGGAGCAGTATAACAATGTAACTTTTATTGACTGTATAATGAGGGAGCAGTGTAACAATGTAACTGTTGGTTAGTTAGGGTGGCTGTATAACGAGGGAGCAATGTAACTGTTGGTCAGTTGTGGTGACTGTATAATGAGGGAGCAGTGTAACAATGTAACTGTTGGTTAGTTAGTGACTGTATAATAAGGAAGCAGTATAACAATGTAACTTTTAGTGACTGTATAATGAGGGAGCAGTGTAACAATGTAACTGTTGTTCAGTTAGGGTGGCTGTATAACGAGGGAGCAATGTAACTGTTGGTTAGTTAGAGGGACTGTATAATGAGGTAGTGTAACAATGTCACTGTTGGTTACTTAGTGGCTGTATAATGAGGGAGCAGTGTAACAATGTAACTGTTGGTCAGTTAGGGTAGCTGTATAATGAGGGAGCAGTGTAACAATGTAACTGTTGGTTAGTTATAGTGGCTGTATAATGAGGGAGCAGTGTAACAATGTAACTGTTGGTTAGTTATAGTGGCTGTATAATGAGGGAGCAGTGTAACAATGTAACTGTTGGTTAGTTAGTGGCTGTATAATGAGGGAGCAGTGTAACAATGTAACTGTTGGTTAGTTAGTGGCTGTATAATAATGGAGCAGTGTAACAATGTAACTGTTGGTTAGTTAGTGGCTGTATAATAATGGAGCAGTGTAACAATGTAACTGTTGGTTAGTAAGTAGCTGTATAATGAGGGAGCAGTGTAACAATGTAACTGTTGGTTAGTAAGTAGCTGTATAATGAGGGAGCAGTGTAACAATGTAACTGTTGGTGAGTGAGGGTAGCTGTATAATGAGGGCGCAGTGTAACAATGTAACTGTTGGTTAGTAATAGTGGCTGTATAATGAGGTAGTGTAACAATGTAACTGTTGGTTACTTAGTGGATGTATAATGAAGGAGCAGTGTAACAATGTAACTGTTGGTTAGTTATAGTGGCTGTATAATTAAGGACCAGTGTAACAATGTAACTGTTGGTTAGTTATAGTGGCTGTATAATGAGGGAGCAGTGTAACAATGTAACTGTTGGTTAGTTATAGTGGCTGTATAATGAAGGAGCAGTGTAACAATGTAACTGTTGGTTAGTTATAGTGGCTGTATAATGAGGGAGCAGTGTAACAATGTAACTGTTGGTTAGTTATAGTGACTGTATAATGAGGGAGCAGTGTAACAATGTAACTGTTGGTTAGTTATAGTGGCTGTATAATGAGGGAGCAGTGTAACAATGTAACTGTTGGTTAGTTATAGTGGCTGTATAATGAGGGAGCAGTGTAACAATGTAACTGTTGGTTAGTTATAGTGACTGTATAATGAGGGAGCAGTGTAACAATGTAACTGTTGGTTAGTTATAGTGGCTGTATAATGAGGGAGCAGTGTAACAATGTAACTGTTGGTTAGTTATAGTGGCTGTATAATGAGGGAGCAGTGTAACAATGTAACTGTTGGTTAGTTAAGGTGGCTGTATAATGAGGGAGCAGTGTAACAATGTAACTGTTGGTTAGTTAGGGTAGCTGTATAATGAGGGAGCAGTGTAACAATGTAACTGTTAGTTAGTTAGGGTGGCTGTATAATGAGGGAGCAGTGTAACAATGTAACTGTTGATTAGTTAGGGTGGCTGTATAATGAGGGAGCAGTGTAACAATGTAACTGTTGATTAGTTAGGGTGGCTGTATAATGAAGGAGCAGTGTAACAATGTAACTGTTGGTTAGTTAGGGTGGCTGTATAATGAAGGAGCAGTGTAACAATGTAACTGTTGGTTAGTTAGGGTGGATGTATAATGAGGGAGCAGTGTAACAATGTAACTGTTGGTTAGTTATAGTGGCTGTATAATGAGGGAGCAGTGTAACAATGTAACTGTTGGTTAGTTAAGGTGGCTGTATAATGAGGGAGCAGTGTAACAATGTAACTGTTGGTTAGTTAGGGTGGCTGTATAATGAGGGAGCAGTGTAACAATGTAACTGTTGGTTAGTTAGGGTGGCTGTATAATGAGGGAGCAGTGTAACAATGTAACTGTTGGTTAGTTAGGGTGGCTGTATAATGAGGGAGCAGTGTAACAATGTAACTGTTGATTAGTTAGGGTGGCTGTATAATGAAGGAGCAGTGTAACAATGTAACTGTTGGTTAGTTAGGGTGGCTGTATAATGAAGGAGCAGTGTAACAATGTAACTGTTGGTTAGTTAGGGTGGCTGTATAATGAAGGAGCAGTGTAACAATGTAACTGTTGGTTAGTTAGGGTGGCTGTATAATGAGGGAGCAGTGTAACAATGTAACTGTTGGTTAGTTAGGGTGGCTGTATAATGAGGGAGCAGTGTAACAATGTAACTGTTGATTAGTTAGGGTGGCTGTATAATGAGGGAGCAGTGTAACAATGTAACTGTTGGTTAGTTAGGGTGGATGTATAATGAGGGAGCAGTGTAACAATGTAACTGTTGGTTAGTTATAGTGGCTGTATAATGAGGGAGCAGTGTAACAATGTAACTGTTGGTTAGTTAGGGTGGCTGTATAATGAGGGAGCAGTGTAACAATGTAACTGTTGGTTAGTTAGGGTGGCTGTATAATGAGGGAGCAGTGTAACAATGTAACTGTTGGTTAGTTATAGTGGCTGTATAATGAGGGAGCAGTGTAACAATGTAACTGTTGGTTAGTTAGGGTGGCTGTATAATGAGGGAGCAGTGTAACAATGTAACTGTTGGTTAGTTAGGGTGGCTGTATAATGAGGGAGCAGTGTAACAATGTAACTGTTGGTTAGTTAGGGTGGCTGTATAATGAGGGAGCAGTGTAACAATGTAACTGTTGGTTAGTTAGGGTGGCTGTATAATGAGGGAGCAGTGTAACAATGTAACTGTTGGTTAGTTAGGGTGGCTGTATAATGAGGGAGCAGTGTAACAATGTAACTGTTGGTTAGTTAGGGTGGCTGTATAATGAAGGAGCAGTGTAACAATGTAACTGTTGGTTAGTTAGGGTGGCTGTATAATGAGGGAGCAGTGTAACAATGTAACTGCTGATTCCAGTAATCTTTCCTATGAGGTGGCAGTTTTTTCTCTTGCTTTGTTTTGGCTCCTGCTCCTTGGCAATCTGTTGGATGAGCCCATAGCACAGCAATGTGGTATGTCTGTATAAACCAGCCAATGTATCAGGTACTGCACAAGAAGCGGAGCAATAATCCAATTTGTAACATACAGCACAGTCATTGGGTGTTAACAGCAGCGGTTGGTAGACCTGGTTTAGCTGTGAACGGGTTAAAGAGTTAACGCTGTGAAATATTCCAGTTTACAGCCCTTAATTAGCTAACATCACCTCTGGCACTGGGGTAAGATGAATGAGGAGATATGTGAGCGGTGCTGGCGTGTGAGCGCTCCTTGCTTTGCCTGGCACCTGAGTGCTCGAGCACCATTGGAGGTGTGGGGCTGTGGAATATTAGCACTCAGTGTGCAGGATGAAATATATCAAGGCTGTGACAGCAGTGCAGCTAGGAGGGAGGGGGTGCAGGGAGGGGGGTGCAGGGGGGGGGGGGGCTGAGCTGTGATTGACACCTGGGGCACAAAGAGAGCAGAGATCCACAGTCTCCCTCTTCCCTGAGCAGGTGCAGACAGGTGATGTTAGTGGTGCAGACACTGGCGGTGAGCCTGAGGAGTACCGCTCTGAAAGGGGGTTTACAGGAGAAGGCAGAAGATAACAACTCCTGGATGATTAGGATAAGAGAGATGTCTCTCATAGAAAGGGTGTCGGAGAATGGTGTCTGGTTGGTCTAGGTTTGCTTCCAGGATAATTCAGATGATATAACTAAGGGTTTAGGAGAAATTCAGTGTTAATAGCAGAAGGGTGGCAAAATTTCTATAAAAAATACACCATCGTCACCATTTGTTTATATAGCGCCACTAACTCCGCAGCGCTGTACAGAGAACTCACTCACATCAGTCCCTGCCCCATTGGGGCTTAAAGTCTAAATTCCCTAACACACACACAGACAGGGAGAGGCAGACTAGGGTCAATTTGATAGCAGCCAATTAACCTACTAGTATGTTTTTGGAGTGTGGGAGGAAACCGGAGCACCCGGAGGAAACCCACGCAAACACAGAGGGAGAACATACAAACTCCACACAGATAAGGCCATGGTCAGGAATCGAACTCATGACCCTGGTGCTGTGAGGCAGAAGTGCTAATCACTGAGCCACCGTGAACTGGCTTTTAATATTGGTTCAGACCACAAAATGGCTGCCTCCACGGTGAGCAGACGACAGGTCCACTGGGCAAATGACAGCTTTTGGTAAATGGTGACTATAATGAGGGTGAAGGAGAGGAGTTTCTGTGTACAAGGTCATCACCAGGAGTGAATGAAGGGATTATTCCTGCAATGCATCCAGCCATCACCGCTTTGTTCTCCATTCCTGGGACCCGCACAGCCCTGAAGGTTACGGAGGTGACAAGCTCAGCGCACAGCGGACTGTCATCTGCCACAGCAGCCGAATTCCCATCTATCCTCATCAAACATGGATCTGTATCCTGTCACCATATGTCTCTGAATGTGCATCAGGGGAACTGCAGCCTGCGCGTGTGGGAGAGGAATTCATGTGAGCGACAGAGACTGAGAAGTAGGAATTAGAAGGCAGAGAGCAGAAAATATATGGAGAGTGGAGAGAGAGGAAAAAAAGCACTAAAATAAAATAAGACAGCAAAATAGTTTCTTATGCAGGATAAAGGCAGAAATTTGCATATTGGCCCTAGTCATGCCTAAACGTATTACAAGGGGTTAATTACATCACTATTGGAACCATGTCATTTTTCTTTTCTTTTTTCTCAAAATCTATAAAAAATAATCTGACAGGAAAAATTAATATGTTTTAGGTGAACACTGACGTACAAACCGTGCTCAGAAGACGTTTTTTAACGTATGATTATAAAAACGTCTCTCTGAGGCATGAACGAGAAGCAGAAAGCCATGTGTGACATCAATAAGCAATATAAAGCAACGGTATAATAATTTGCTTGAGTCTGAAATGGTGATATATATTTTTTTCATTTCAGTCATCCTTTCTCAGAAATCATACGGTTATCAGTTCAGATATGTCCACAAGGAATGCTTTAATCTGCTTTTGTCTTTTGTACTTTTGGATGGAGAAAGGGGAGGAGGGGGGGGAGGTGAGAGGGAAGAAGACGAAGGCTGACGGGGAACGTTGATCCCTGTGAATAAATGCAGTTGAGGGCACACAAATGGATAGACGGAAGAAGTCGAACTTGTTCGCTGATCTCTGTGAGCTTCCGCCTTTTATCCAAACGATAAGACAGAGTGGAACATGGGCCGATCTAAACCCCTCATGCGCTTACACCTAAGTCTGAAAGTGCGGAAGTCATAAATAATGGTTAGGCCCGTGATGGCTAACCTGTGACACTCCAGGTGTTGTGAAACTACAAGCCCCAGCATGCTTTGGCAGTAGATGACTAGCTGATAGCTGACAAAGCATGCTGGGGCTTGTAGTATCACAACACCTGGAGTGTCACAGGTTAGCCATCACTGGGTTAGGCCAACAAAATGGCTGCTTCTACTGTGTGCCGGTGATTTGTACGCTTTGACTCCATATTTGTTGGTTCCACCACGAACAAAGATAAAAGCCCATAGATTGTGAGCCTACAAGCAGAGTCCTCTTACCTCTCTTGTCTGTCTGTATTACCCAGTATTGTTTTATTACAGTGTTTACGGAATTTGCTGGAGCTATATAAATGATGACGATGGAGAAGAGCGATCAGTAAAAAAACTTTTATAGCAAACAATAGTTGCTTTTATGAGGTAATTATTAGGTCACAACTATGTTTTTCCTTTATCGTCATGGAACACTTTCAAAATAAGTCGAGTATGGGACTGATGTGAGTGAGTTCTCTGTACAGCGCTGCGGAATCAGTGGCGCTATATAAATAAATGGTGATGATGATGATAGTGCAGTTGTGGCTTGCTTATCGATTATTTAGAGGACCGGTTAATCAGGTGTTTTTGGACTTGCGGCTAGAGCCACCTAAAAGATAGTTTTACAAATAGGATATAATGCAAAAGTGATGCTAATCTATGTGATAAATCCCACGTATAAACAGTGAGTGCTGATGTCATCGCTTATAATGAGTGCGCTGCGATGTCATCACTTCTAAATAAATAAAACAACCCCCTGCTGTAAATTATTAGGGGCATTAAAAGCCACCTCAGATTATTTCTGTCGCCTTGCAAAGCACTTGTATCTTTATATAGTCACAAAATTCCTCAGTGACTTATAATTTATAGTACAGGGTACATTATCCCATACACAATGGATATCTGCTGAGCGGATGCCGTATTTGAGGGGATTTCCCATATCCACACACACATTTTTACACAGACGTTTTAAGATCTTGCCCTGGGACACCAGTGCATGTATGCAGGTTACGTATGATACTGTCTCTGCGGGTCTTGGAGCACTACAATCCCCATCATGTCACGTTTACCGAATCTGATGACAATGTCCCTGTTTGCACTTTGAATACTCCTTATCTATAAACGTCTATAGCCTAGAAAATTAAGAATAGATGGTAACAATTGCATCTAATAAGCTGAATTATTATTTTTTTTCGTTTTGTGCGCTTGGTCTATACAGAAAAAACAGGCACCTTGACAGAGAGAAATCTTTAAAACCTGGGTATATGTGTGGAAATTAGGGACATTTTTGCAGCTATGCAAATAGGTAAAGTGTCACCTCTACCACCCCCTCCTGTCCCTGGAATAAGATTGCTGAAGCAGGAGTGGGGTCTAAGATGAATATGTGTATGCAAATTGACCTTATTATTATGTAAATGAGCCTCACAGTCTGGAAATGGCACATTACCCTATTCAAGGGAAACTTGCTTATCTGAGAGAAGCTTCCCACTGGTGCGAGCGACTGGACAGCCATATTGCCGCCTCTCTTCCAATCAGCCGCCGGCTTTCGTTTCAGCCGCTGAAGGTGAACGTCAGAGGTGCTGGCTGTACATGACTGTCCCCGCCAGTGTGCGATTATAGGGATGGAGGGAATTTGGTACAAATCTTATATACAGTGTTATATTAGTATAAGCTGTTAAATATTACATAGCAACAGAGCGATGTGTATATCTGTTTGTATTGGGACTCAATGCCATAATGTACAGTAGTTATCTGTCATTAGACCCATAATAGATTTATCAGTGAATGTCAAAGTGAATAATCTTTTCTTTTTTTTTTTTTCTACAAGCATTTTTTAAATGACTTTTTCTCGCCTTGTTTCCATTTTGTCAAAGATGAGGAACAGAAGCGTTTGGGGTTTTTTTTTCCCCAGAAAGGGTTAAATGACCGAAGCACTAAAAAGCCCCTTTTTTTTTGTTTGTTGCAAAGCTCCCTGGCAAAAAAAAAAAGCAAAGCTAATGTCACAATGCAGCGTGCGACCGAGATGAGGGATGGAAAGTGATAAATCACGCGGCAGCGTTGGTTTCGAGCTATGGCTCTAATTGCTTCTCTGTTTGGACGCGGCAGCGCCTGACATCTCATCTACTGATGTCTTCAATGAGGTAATCACCACCTGTCAATCTCTGGGCCTCTGCTCCTGCCCCCACTGACAAAGGCATCTCCCACCCTCCCTACGGCTCCTTCCAGATGTTCACCCTGGCGCGGGGGCCATTAAACATGCAGATCAGGAATGCTAAAGGGCCGCGTAATTGGAGTCATTCGGGTCTGTATCTGATGACGCACGCGCTTATTTTAAAGCCGGTGTGTGTTTTACGTGGTTCACCAATGTTTGAGACGGAAATCTGCGATATCCTTTAGGTTACAAAACTCTTCAGTCTATAATTCAACCCGTGTTTTCCCCTTTGAGTGACGAATACAAAAGAGTCGTTATGAATGGTTGCGGAACTTAGCCTGGTTTTCCTGGTATCCTGTGCTCAGCGCTCCGAACATCCTGCTAAATGATAGGTGGGCAACATGCAACAGACCAGCAGTTGTGGAACTACAAGTCCCATCATATCCTGACAGTCGTCATGCTGGGACTTCTAGGTATGAAAAAGCTGGACCTCCATGGATTACCTAATATCTAGAGCAGTGGATCCCAAATTTTAGGGTCTGCATATTTTTTTCAAGGCACCCCTAATCCAGAATAATTACCAAGTAGTCCCCCGCCTTCCTTACCTCAGACCCTGGCCGAAGCAGCATCCCTGGGGTGTCGCAGCGTACAGTTTGGGAACCACTGATCTAGAGGCCGTCAGGGTATGATTGTATCAGCAGGGCTGGAACTACCATTAGGCGAACATTAGTGGTTTTAGGTCCCAATGGTTAGGGGATGCGTAAGCATTGGATCAGTGACATCATGTCACTCGTTCAGTGTTTTTATAGCCCCTGCAATACCCACAAGGATCCACGTCCGCTGACATGAAGAAGAATCAGTCGGACGCTTCTATGTTAAAGTGCTAGCTCCTTCTCCTCCATTCTCAGTGTTACACTGGTAGTGTGGCGCTTGAGAATGATGTCACAGCCAAACTCCACAAGGCCAGGAGCCAAGGATGTCACCCCCCCTTCCCCCACCTGCCAAGGGGGTTGCTTCCAAATAAACACCCCAGGGATTGCTCTGGCCCTGCATACCAGGTGGACAGCCTCAAGTTGGCTGAACCAGCGGGTAAATCCTTTTGGAACCTCGTGTAACCACACAGATCATACACTTCAAAGGCTGGTACTGCACGCTCCAGAGCCTCTCGGGACTGTCCAAATTCCTCTCAATAACTCTCCATTAGACAGGATGCCTCAGAAGAGGTTCTGAAGAGGTTGCAGGCTTTGCTGAACATAAAACCTCCCACGGTGTGTCAAATCCTTAGAAGTGAATCTAGCCTGGGACACAGTTGGACCGCTGCCACCTAACCCCGCTAGTTGTCCTTTTTCAGCACAATACTGGCTCTTTGTACAAGAAAAAAAAAATCACAAACCCCTTTTAATTATTTTTCTTTTCTTTTTTTTTTATGCTGATTACACTGCAGAAACCACACTATTTTTAATATCTGAGGAAGACAGTGTGTTTTACATAATATTTCAGGAGACTCACTAGATAACAATACAGCTAAATTCAATATTGACTATTAAATGGAGGTATTTTAAGCGTTCGTGATTCTTTCTTCTACACACACTGGCGGCAGCCATTTTGTGGGCTGAACCAATATTTTTAAATCTGCTGCCTATCATTTCTTCAGAAGCTAGTCACACCACAGAGGCACCAAGTACCTCATACCTCAAGGATGACACTTGTTCCTTGTGAGTTCATGGGCTAAATTCTTATAAATATTGCTTTATCATAACCATTAACCAATGGTTATGATGTCATACAAGCTATCCTAACCATACTTACCAACTTTAGTAAGTTGGTTTCCGGGAGCCTGCCGGGGAAGGTGGGCGTGATGGGAGGTGGGGCTCCAAAATGTGCGTCATTTTGGACCCGTGACGCAAATGCACCGTTTGACAGCGGGGGGCGGGACCAAATGCTAAGATTCACCGCGGCGTTTGGGACCTAATTCTGCCCACTTCACTAGGAAGTGGGCACTTCCTAGTGATGTGGGCAGATCCGGGAGATTGACACACTCTTCCAGGAGTCCCTGAGACTCTCGCAAAATGCGGGAGTCTCCCGGACATTCTGGGAGAGTTAGCAAGCATGATCCTAACATGTTCTTGTTATACATTTACACTATCTTACTGCATGTATGAACGTATATGTTTAGTTTTCTCCATAGAGCTTTTTGGACAGATTGTCTGATATGTATGGCATTGGCTGGAGTGACTCCAATAAGTTTTGAGGCTCCAGTGAGATTGAATTATGGTAAATTGTAGCACTTACCAATGCAAAACAAAACTGATTGCACATCCCACTTAATATTCAACTCTGTGGAAAAGAACATATATTCCTTTACAACTGACTTTCCAAATACGCAGAAAAAAATATCACAAATGCAATTTAAATTGTCTGTTTTGTCTGCATAGTCATAGAATATTGCATGGCGGGAGGGGTCATAGGTTAAATGGTCCAAAGCACAGGCGGATTTGAATTCTTGCCGCGTCTTGGGTCGATCGCTCCTTTCGGCCTGTGGAATGATACACTGACTGACTGGCGGGGGGGTCCCCAGCTGTCACATTGTTTTGGAGGTGACAGGGTCTGTTTCTTCTTGGCCGTCGTCCAGTACATCCCCTTACCATGGGCAGCTGGTGTGACATGGATTCGAAAATATGTCTGGAGGTCAAGCAGAATCAATTGCAAGGTCAGCACCCCACACACTTAGATGCAGACCAACTTATATTGTTTGCAGATGCCTTCTTTTTGTTGTGTACGCTGTGATACCTGATTTTTTATGTTATTTTTTTTATAAAAAGTACTTTTATTTCATTTATTTTTTTTTCGAGTATTCTATCAGAAAGTACATAGTTAAAATACATATGTAGTCGGGCTGTAAACACAAAGCTATCACTGCTCTATGGGGTGCCCCTTTCCCAGGCCCGTTGGCAGCCCAGCTTTGGGAGTTAGATGGCTGTCAGATTTCTTCCATAAAGGAAGCACTGTTTCCCATTGCAATCTGGCTGCGCCAATGTACAATATGTGGCACTTAACCTCATGTACCAAGCTCCTATTGTTCTATATAGAGTATAAGCTCTGCCTCCTTTGTCTGTTGAATATCCAGTCTTCTATTATTCTGTTTTGTTTTGTTCCCAGTTGCTGCGGATTAAGTTGGCTCTGTGTAAATAAATGTTAATAAATAATAATTAGTGCTTTTGAGGTGCATATGTCCTTCATAGCTCATATATATATATATTGAGAGAGATGAAGAGAGAGGGAAAATTGTTAAGATAGGGCTTGTTTTTCCATATATATATATATATATATATAAGAGAGAGAGATATAGATATATATATATATTGAGAGAGAGAGATATATAGAGATATATATATATATATATATATATATATATATATATATATATATCTATAAATAAATCTCTCTCTCCCTCGCTGTATATATGTGTATGTATCTATAATATAAATGTCTAGTGGCGTGTGTTAGTCTGTCTGTCTGTGTGTAGAAAAAATAAAACCAAGCTGCAGCGCCACCTGCTGGGCGGAGTTATACACTGACCTACTAAATTCTTAGTGTGTGTGGGGGAAAAAAATTCAGAAAGGGCTGAAATTTGGTATACTAAGATGTTTTTAATTTGTTAATTTAATTTGTTAATTGTTAAAAGTGTTTATAAAGATTTTAAAAAAATATATATATATTTCTTGAAGGAGAAGTGACAGTTGGGAGTGGTTGGTGGTTGCCGGGGGTGACTGTGGGGAGTGGTTGGTGGTTGCCGGGGGTGACTGTGGGGAGTGGTTGGTGGTTGCCGGGGGTGACAGTGGGGTGTGGTTGGTGGTTGAGGCCTGGGCTATGGCCCAAATGCATATGGCCCAAATGCATGACAAGAACCTTTTTAACACCTCAGGTAGCTTGATTTGATTAGAATGCATGAGTATCATGCATGGGTTAACTTGTGTGTGTGTGTGTGTGTATATATATATATATATATATATATATATATATATATATATATATATATATATATATATATATATATATATATATATATACAATATCCGTTCTGACAGGTTTTACCAACCGGACTTGCAATTCTCTTTTGCAGTATTTTTTATTATTATTTCTCCCCCTGGTCCCTCCAGTCGGCCGGCAGCACGTGTGGCTGTCACGATTTCGCAGAGGTGACATGTTGCCGTGGTTACCTCATGTCCTTAACACTGTGGTGACTCTTACTTCCTGGCTGCTGTTTGCACACCTCATGTATGAGGGATTAGAGTGTTTGCTGGGAGAGAGCTGATTCCGTGCACAGATGTGCGCTGATAAAGTTACCACAGCAATGTGCTGCGTGTCAGAGAGATGTAATGCTCTGCAGGCTTACATGTTACCTACACTCGTGCAATACTGTATTTGCAAATCATCCTTCAATAGCCAGACAAAAATCAGACAATAGGGAGACAAAAATAAATACAGGTACAAACCAGCCATTATATATAGCAATGCACAGGCAAAACTGAAATCTGTTAAGAATGCAGTATGGAAGCGTGGAGCAAGCAACTTCAAAATTCACCATTTTAACAGCGCGTTTATTTAGAAACTGCAGTTCCTATAGTACTTGTAGTATAAATGTTTTATTTTATTATATGACCTTTTTGGTTATAATGTTTGTAAATTGCAGTCCTATGGCACACTGTGTTGTAGGCGTATTTCATTTGTGTATTGTCCATTGTCAACTGTATACGTTGACAATGGACAAGATTTTTTTTCTAAGTAAAAGACGCTTTTTCTTTGCGTACACAAAGAGGCACAGTAAGCACGTCGGTGCTTGGTGTAATTAGGCCCAGAGGTTCCCGTTTCGAAATCAGTGGCAGAAGTATGACCTCAATAAGAGATGACGGGAGGAACTTGCTCCATGTTTCAATGAACTTGAGCTGATGCGCTTGCTGTCTAATGCGAAATACTAGGGAGTATATACTAATGCACTCGCAGTGAGGAACTCGCTGTGTGTACTAATGCCGGTATGAATCCAGAAATGGTCTGCCATGCATATTAAATAATTAATCATGTTTGAATGGATGATCAGGCTGGTAAAAAACAAAATACTTGTAGAGTGGGCATATGGATTGCACACCAGCAGACTTTTGCATACAGATTCAGGCACACACACTGCTGATATAGATATTACAGGTCACTAAGGTAATGCACAGAGTGAATGCAAATGTACATTATAAGCCTAACAGTAGTTTATCCGTAAACAAGATTTGCAGAAAATCTAAAAGAGGGACAATTTTGAACAAAAAGAGGGATAGGTAGATTTGGGGGTATATTTACTAATCGGCGGGTTTGAAAAAGTGGAGATGTTGCCTATAGCAACCAATCATATTCTAGCTATCATTTATTTAGTGCATTCTACAAAATGAAAGCTAGAATCTGATTGGTTGCTATAGGCAACATCCCCACTTTTTCAAACCCGCAGTTTAGTAAATCTAGCCCCTGATTTCAAAATAGGGACTCTGCAGAAAAGAGGGAGTCATGCAATGGTGCATGTTTAATAGATGTGTTACAGATTGCCAGTATTCTCTATATTTATGCATACTGCTCTGCATACAACAGACACACAAATTGCGCTGTGTTGTCCTTTCCCGGACTGCTGTCCATCCATCCGTCCGTCCCCGGTGCCTGTCTTCATATCCTTCCCTGATTGTGCAGCTCTTCACCTGTAATACAATCAGCGGCTGCCGCTCAGTCACTCCCATGTGTCTTATTCATCCTTTTATGATGGATCCTAATCTAATTCCATAGCAACAACACAGATCCTGCCGTTCCGTGCCTGCAAAATATACGTTTGTTTGCAGAAGCACAGTGCTAGATACTTCTACCTCTGATTCAATATTATACACTAACCCTATGCGATGCCTGTTATTTGTCCCAAAAAAAAAGCTTATCTTTGTTGTTATTCGATAATTGAAAGAGGATCAATCTCCTACATACTATAGAGGGATGCGTTAATAAAAGCTGGTGTGGATGTAAGCTCTGAATCATTGTGCCTTAGACCATAGCAACCCAATGCTGTCATTTTTCTACTACAGTTTAGAAAACAAAGCAAACATCTGATTGGCTGCTATGGAGTACAGCACCTTTTTCTTTTATGTACTAAATTTAACCGTTAGTTTAATTTTTACCTCAGCGAGGTCCGTTCTGCAAAAATATTGAACAAATGTGATACTTTATTTAAATGTTCTTTTTATTACCACCTCTAAAAAAATTTTTTAAAAAAAGTCATAAAGGTACAAATAATTTTTGGGGACGAGATATGAAACATGATAATACATAATACATAATTCAGTATTAACCTGGTATTCCCTCCCACATCTTTAGGACAGGGTCAGAAATCTGAAATTGCTGTCATTTAAGTTGCTGTGACATCACACGCCCTGCCCATGTGTAATAAATCCACCAATCCACACAGTGCATTTCTGAAAAGCAAGTTTGCAAAACTGTCAGTGATTCTGTGTCTGCTCTGTTAAAGGAGCACATCCCTCCTAACATGGCAGCGTTGAGTGAAAGGTTTATATTTCTTTAAGTATAAGCACTCCAGTTGTTTCAGTGATACGTATCTTTCCTAGCTATTAATGTCAAATCGGTGCTTTATTTGTTCTTTAATTAATTTATTTGTGAAATGAGGGCTTAATTAAGCTCAAATGATTTTAAAAGCTAAGAATGGATCATTAAACTGTACTTAGCACTCTGGGGTTAATAGTTTAACTAAAGGGAGTACGCCCATCTGATGTCATATGGGAGGACCAGGCATATTACATAAGTTAGATGGGCGGTCTCTTGGCTTCTGGACGTTACCCGCCCTCCCTGGTTAGATGACATTAGGGCCTGCTGGTGGATTTAGGCTGTTTCTATAGTGATGGAGCCAGTTCTGGTACGGCTGGTGGTGTTGGTGGTGGTCAAGGATGCTGAAGTTGCCGTAAAACGCAGCGCAGTCTACGGCCAGTGGTTAGGGCACACATTGCGGTAGCGGGCACCCTTAACTTGCCTCTCTTCGATGGAGTTGGCTATAGTCTCGGTCCAGGTACCGCCCATGCGGGACGGTTTGTGGTTGCATTCCGTTAGCCCAGAAGGGTTGCGGGTGCTGTAGTGCCCGGGGCGAAGGTGGATAGGTGCACCCGGGGTGTGTGTGGTTGTCCCCCCATCTGCGGGAGTCCCATGGTTAATACTGGGCACCCTGGTTTGCCTGGCGGATTTCGAACTGACTGCTTTTTTCTCCACCATACCGTCAAAGATAACTCCGTTAATTTTGCCACACTATGGTGTTGTGTCAATTATTCAAGAATGGTTAAGAGGTTAAAGGAAGTAAAGATATCAGCCGTTAAGCATTTTAAGGGACATGGCATTATTTGAACTGGTATAAAGAGATTGATTTATCAAGAAAGCCCACAGCGGACGTCACAAAACTTGATTGCGACAAAGGATATTTCAGGCAGTGTCCGGAACTCCTTTGTGTGCCAGGAACGGCATGGTTGGTGGTAATATGGGGGAGCGGAGTACATGCTGTGAAAATGATAAGATATGCTATATTGTACTTCAAAAACACAGCTGCCTCATGCCAATGTGATTTCTTTACCTGAGGTAAACGTACGTGATGTAATAGAACTATAGCACATTTTGTTTTGCCTAGAATTTAGAGGTTACACAACTTCCCTGACTTCCCCCGTTATTGCCCTATCTTGAATTTTTTTGTCTTCAAATAAATGCTTAGGATTTAAATCTGGCCCTTTTTGCTTTGGTGAAATCATTTTTAACCTGACCACCCTCTTCTCTGCTCTCCGCTCTGTCTGCATAGAGTGGATGTCTCCTTCCTACAGATTTCTGGCACTGTGAGTAGGGCTGGGAGGTTGTAGAACATAATATTTTAGTTGTTGCAGTAAAACGGTGAATTGCGAATTCCTGGCACGGGGGTTGGTGGTGGGGGGGGGGGGGGGGGGGGTCCTGCTCAGATTTATTTTTAAAGCTTCGCTGTGGTGAAGAATATTTCTAATTCCCAGTTTCATTGGCTGCAACGATCAGTGGCAAAATTACTCAGCCATGCGGTGGGAATGAACATACAGACAGGAGGAAGATGGGTCTTTATTCTGATAATGGAAATCTGGCCAGGGAATTTGAACAATACGCTGTCTGTGGATTAGGCTGAAGAATACTGAACAAACAGCATGCAGGCAGAAAGAAGCCTCTGTAGGAACTCCGGGTTACTTCTGAAATTGAGGTATATGTATGTGTGCTGCTGTCTGCTGGGATCAAAATGGAGGTCTCACTATTTTTGGGTGAAATTTGGGGTCTTTTGCATTTTACACAGCTCTGCTCCTGTTACCGAGAACAGCAAATCACTTCCGTGAGGTGAATAATCTGGGCATAATGTGCCCTCAGCCACACGTGAAGGTGGCATGTGTTGACAAGGCCTCTACGTGGAATAAACGCCGATGTCTTGATATTAGCACTGGCTGATGACACTTAATATATAGATAGGTCTATTCGCTTGGGCGCACTTTGTTCTGTATAGCAATGACTTTAAAAAATGAAATCAAACATAAAATATTCTTAATTTTTTAGCGTTGCCAATGTGCAACCTTTTTTGCACTAGTTTTGTATATTTTTTTAATTGTGTTCAGTGAGCCCAAATCTGCACCAGCAGTCGTTTCATATATAGCGGACAGAATAGTAATATTCACCATCCGTTGCAGACCTACAAGATTCATTTTCACTGTGCATCCTATTAACCTGATTCAACTGCTTCATCCATATTTAAGCACAGTATAGTACGCTTATAGGTAGAATTGATTTCTACTTATGTTTTCACTGGAAACATATCTTGTTTGATTTTTTTTTTTTCCCTGTAGACAACCTTATTTCTCTGCATGTTTTATACCTGCCAACAGTCCCGATTTCCACCGCACAGGCCTGATATCTGAATTCCAAAAAGGCCATATAATCGTCTTAAATGGGCACCGGTTAATGGTGTGGTCTGTATTGCCTCAGTTTTGCAATAGGGAATGTTGGTATGCTCCTTTGCCTTTTTTTAACATATACTCTGCCCATGGAAGACTAGAGTTCATCCGCTACAACACACGGTGACGGCGGCCATTTTTGTCAACTGAACCAATGTGTGTGTGAATGCAGCCTATCAGTTCACTAGGAACCAGTGACATCACTGAGTCATGAGGCACAAAGTACCACTACCGAGCTTAAGTTTTCTTCAGTATGTATGTGTGTGTGTGTGTATGTATGTATATATATATATATATATATATATATATATATATATATATATTATAAAAAAAATATTTTATTTTTTATAACACATTATACTATGGGGACATCATGCAGCAGGAAATTCCTTAACTAATACAGTATTATATGCAATATATTTCAGGGCAGTGCATTGCCAGTGGAAATTAATACCATGCTCCTCCATCATCGAGCACAGGGGAATGTCATATTGAATGAATGTTGAATTGGCGGAGGGAAGCTTCACACACCGTAACCTGCACCTTGCAGTCCTGCTGAATGGCAGGTCGGGCATGGCAGCGAATCCCCGGGAATATTCCATTCAAACCCAGCAATGTCATTTGATCAGGCTGCTCGTTCCCCTGGCAGTGAGTGGGTTGTGTGTAAAATTATTACGGACTCCCTCTCTGCTCGGAATCCAAGAGGAACCTGATATAAATAGTGTGGGAAATGAGCAGGGAGGCAGCCTATGAATTATTTATTACTTTATGGGCTGGAAGCTCAATGGGCAACGTGCAGCCAAACCTGGGCTATTTATAACCCTCCAGGCCCAATTCTGTGACCTGGAACTCAGGAAATTTGGAACACAGAAAATTATATTTAGATCCTATGCAGCCGCTTTCTAAATATTTGCTGCCTTCGCAGGGGCTTCGGAAACCCTTAACTAAATTTTATTGGTGCGTGTGTGTGTGTGTGTATATATATATATATATATATATATATATATATATATATATATATATATATATTATTATTATTATTATTATTATATATATTTTTGATCTCAACAGTAAGAACACGTTGTCATTTATCATACTTAAAGGCAGGGTCTTGTGATTTCATCTGTAATGTAGCTGCCATTTTGTCATGAAAGATAAATACATTAATTAGGGTTTGTAGCATCTTAATGGAGAACCAAGGGAGTTGATTGTGTAATTGTGTGATCGTCTTTAGAGCTTTTTTGTTTTAATCTCTCAGGTCTTTATTCATGTGCTTTGGGGAATATTAAACCTCACATGTCTGTTTTGTGCCCGTACCTGTGAAAACGATTTAAAGTGCACCTGTTATAATGATTCAATAAAATAGTATTCCCCATAGTTAAAGATAAAAAAATACCCGGGTATTATACTTTTTATTCTTAATCTGTCTCGCCACATTTTGACGTTTCCAGTCTCATTCTTGTGGCAGGAGACGCGGTCACCTGGATAATTAAGCACTTTAAATTCTACGCGTTGTCTACACTGCGCGGAAGCAGCCATTTTGTGGGCTGAACTAATATTCAAGAGAATACAACCACTGATGACATTATGGGGTAAATGTATCAAGCCGCGGGTTTCCGGCGGTTTTGAAAAGTGGAGATGTTGCCTATAGCAACCAATCAGATTCTAGCTGTCATTTTGTGGGATGTACTGAATAAATGATAACCAGTATCTGATTGGTTAACATTATGAAGCGAAAAAAAAATAATGCAGCGACCCAGACCAAGGTAGCCCAATATTGGACCGGCCCGGGAGAGGCCCCGCCAGCCTGTGAATCTATATATAAAAGCCTTGTAGGGAGAGTAGGCAACTATGATCAAAAATTTTATTTTTATTATGTTGAACCCGGCAAGACTTTCAAATAAAAAGAAAAAAAATTTCAGGTCGGGTGGCCTGATAGACCATTTAATATCACCAGCTATATAATAAATAATCGTGGACACATATGAACTCCTTACATATCAATCCTATATTCTTTTCTTATTACCCCTTTTGATCCCTTCTTACAGATTCCTCTTAGACCTCGTTATCTCTCCTGACAGTCTGTTCCCCGCTTATGGATGTCTAAAACTGCGTGTTCTATACTCTCCGTTGCTTGTTTTCCACATTAACTGCTTCTACTCCCTGTTATTCCCCTGACCCGTCTGTTCCCTCTACCTTACCTCTCGTTACACCCGCTTCTCCAGCTTGGCTCTTCTGGTGTCTCTGCCACCATTTTTAGTGTAAGCTCTCCTGTCCTGTCAGCCAATCAGACAGGAATCTCTCGGGGTCACATGGGTGGTCCATTGTCTCTGCGGAGTCGACCCGCTCCCCCACCTTGGCTTCCAATGCCCCCTTTGGTGTGAACCATTTGCCACCATCCTCATATGGTGTACGTGCCTGTTGCCCGGAACTCTTACAAGGCCGGACAGCGATAACTGGAGGCAGTCAGTGTCGCGTTTGCACCGACCTGCACCCCCACACTGGCTGTATGGGGACATGGGCACCGCACAAGGTCGAAACAATACATGCCTTGCTTAATAAGGATTCATTTCATTTTAATTAAATTAATTTTGCTTATTTACTGAATTTCACGTTTCAAAATACTTCATATCTTCCTGTAGAGATTGTGGAAAACGAGTACAAGCCGGTTGACACATTATATAATAACATCATCATTGGCTATTTATATAGCGCCACTAACTCCGCAGCGCTGTACAGAGAACTCACTCACACCAGTCCCTGCCCCATTGGAGCTCACAATCCAAATTCCCTAACACACACACACACAAAGACGGGTTCATTATGATAGCAGCCAATTAACCTACTAGTATGTTTTTGGAGTGTGGGAGGAAACCGGAGCACCCGGAGGAAACCCACACAAACATGGGGAGAACATACAAACTGCACACAGATAAGGCCATGGTCGTGAACTCCTGACCCCAGTGCTGTGTGGCAGAAGTGCTAACCACTGAGCCACCATGCCGCCCACCAGTGCTAACACCAGTATATATTTTTGCCACGGGCTCCCCCACAAATCTTAATCCGTCCCTGAAGCAAACCTTGTAGTATTTAAGTTTTTACAAGTGCTTGAAGTGATTTTTGTATGTACCGGTGACGTATGTTCACTACATGCATGTCTAGAGCACAGCATGCTTTATGGTGCACATAGGTTCATATTTGAGGTGACTTCTGATATGTATAATGATTTACAGTTGAGGATGCACTGTTCCTTGCAATACACAAGTGATGACATCACAGTTCGCCAATTATATGATTATAATTTATTGTTTCTACATATATTATTTGTAGGGTTTATACATATATTAACAGCATTTGTGTATAATACATTGTCATTTGTTTTTGTTTTGGTTTGGTCCGAAAAACCGAATTGTCAGTTGTGCAGAGTGTGCTATGTGGATATGTCAGATCCGAAACATATAATATATGTGTAGATGGAGTCTGTGTTTTGTGGGTGCAGAGCGATGCAGCCGATCAGCAGTAATGTACAGAGCACATCTGCAGTGTGTGTCTTTGGAAGAGAGCTGTGTGTTCTCGAGCACAGCTTGCATGAGACGAGTGACTGCCCGTCCTAGACAACTGATCAGCCATTAGTCTGTCTGGACCACACGTGAACAGCCCTGTAACACTGATTTCATGTGTTCTGCTATAGAAAGGCATTCCTCTGGCCTTGTTGTGTTGGGATCACACCGTACAGTTAACTGGTAGATCTTGTGAGAATAAATTTTGCAGGATAACAATGAACTTCATAGTGTCATTAGAGACTCCAGTCGGTGGTCACACTGCTCTGCTGTAGGAGTCAGTGGAATGTCTATGTGTTACTCTGTTCCTTGGAAATTACATAGAATAAACTATTACAAGTAATATATGATACCAAGCGGTGTACTCTCCTGGTGTACTGTCTCATAGTAATGTCAGTGTGTATACCAAGCGGTGTCCTCTCCTGGTGTACAGTCTCATAGTATTGTCAGTGTGTATACCAAGTGGTGTCCTCCCCTGGTGTACAGTCTCATAGTATTGTCAGTGTGTATACCAAGCGGTGTACTCTCCTGGTGTACAGTCTCATAGTATTGTCAGTGTGTATACCAAGCGGTGTCCTCTCCTGGTGTACAGTCTCATAGTATTGTCAGTGTGTATACCAAGCGGTGTCCTCTCCTGGTGTACAGTCTCATAGTATTGTCAGTGTGTATACCGAGCGGTGTCCTCTCCTGGTGTACAGTCTCATAGTAATGTCAGTGTGTATACCAAGCGGTGTCCTCTCCTGGTGTACAGTCCTCAGTATTGTCAGTGTGTATACCGAGCGGTGTCCTATCCTGGTGTACAGTCCTCAGTATTGTCAGTGTGTATACCAAGCGGTGTCCTCTCCTGGTGTACAGTCCTCAGTATTGTCAGTGTGTATACCAAGCGGTGTCCTCTCCTGGTGTACAGTCTCATAATATTGTCAGTGTGTATACCAAGCGGTGTACTCTCCTTGTGTACAGTGTCATAGTATTGTCAGTGTGTATACCGAGCGGTGTCCTCTCCGGGTGTACAGTCTCATAGTAATGTCAGTGTGTATACCAAGCGGTGTACTCTCCTGGTGTACAGTCCTCAGTATTGTCGGTGTGTATACCAAGCGGTGTCCTCTCCTGGTGTACAGTCCTCAGTATTGTCAGTGTGTATACCAAGCGGTGTCCTCTCCGGGTGTACAGTCTTCAGTATTGTCAGTATGTATACCAAGCGGTGTCCTCTCCTGGTGTACAGTCCTCAGTATTGTCAGTGTGTATACCAAGCGGTGTCCTCTCCGGGTGTACAGTACTGTCTGTATGTTGATAAGCAATGTATTGTGGGCATTGGAATAGAGCATTGCTGGTTATAGCATCAGACCTCTACACAGCGTGAGACTCGTCCATTACAGCTTCCAGCCCGTCCGCCCCCTGCTCCCAGTCTTCTGATATGTCATTATGTTACTCATAATTACAACCATTCATTTTTCATCTGTAAGTAGCTGCTAAGTGCCAGTGAAGCAGACCTGCTCTCTCCATCCTCAGGGGGATCCTGGCCATAAAATCTACATGCCAGGAGCGGCCCCACATCCCACTGCCAGCCTGTTTCTCTGATCCGCTGGTGCCCCCTGTGAGGTATATAAAGCACAGTGCAAGCTGCGAGGTATAGGAGGGCGGAGTGGAAATATTTATAAAAATCTATACAACAGGCTTAATAACCCCTTCATGGCAGCTCTAGATACGAACAAGATGGTACCTAAAAGGGCACTTAATGGACAATTTCTGAGTTTTGGTGTTGCTCTTATCGACAGACACCGAAGGCAGCCATTTTGTCAGCTGAACCAATATTACTGAGAATGCCGCCCTTCAATTACGTACCACTGAGGCGCTTTCTGTAGAGATTGCGAAGCTCTGTGGACACGTTATTTTTCTAGAGAAATCGGAGCAAAACGAACAAGACACGGTTGACATAACTGTCATGTCTGTTCCGTCACAATATCTTCTACAGCTTAGGCCAAGTTCCCCCATTACCGAGACAACGCAACCTTATACCTGTTGGAACACTGACAGAGACCAGAAACAAAATTCATGAGAGTTCCGCCAATCCATTCACTAGGAAGTACTGACCTTACTGAGGCATAATATTGTTTGAGGCCAAAACATGGCTGACTCCTGTGTGTAGGTGTCAGGTAGACATTAAGAAACCCAAGCAAATATTTAAAAAAAAACAAAAAAACAGGAATGTCTGTTAAGACAACGAAAGTTGCACCTTTCTAATATGCAAAAGTCAATAATTAAATATCTGCACAACCCCCTCCACTTTTTCTTTAAAGTTAGATGCAATATTTGCAAATTAACAAATTTAAAGTTGCCTGAAGGTAGAAATCCTCATTTCTGAAGGTTGTATTTCTGTTTCCCATTGCTTACATTGTGCAATATTATACTTGTACATAGAAGACTATGGGAAAGACGTAGGCCCTGCCACGTATACCCATTGTACAATTATTTATAAGTAAACATACATCTCCCAGCATTGCAGCCTTTATGGTGGTGGAGCAGCTGTCTTGCCGTGTTACATTTTTTCATGTTGAGTTGCAGAGCCTGCGTTACTTCCCACCCAGTGACCTCTGGGAAAAGCCTCTCTGTGCCGAGCTGTTTGGCCAGACTCCATGCTTACAAAGTGCAAGGTCTGGAACACAGAAAGCAGGAGGGAGACCAAGAAAAAGCAAAAAAAGAAATCGTGCTCTGTCTGTATATCACTTTACAGCGTAGGTGTCACCTATACGCTTTTGGAGGAACTAGGGGTATCACTGAGGCACGAGGCACAGTTGGCAGGCTGTATTTCCATTTGGCTAGAATGACACTTGCATTGGGGTCAGGTCACGGCTATCCGCAAACAGTGAGGAGGAGACTGAGAACAATTGTAAGTCTGTAAGTAATAATTTGTGAAAAAATGTCTAGTATACCTCCACTGATCAGCTACTGAAAACCCCCTCCATGGGATGCATGAAACTGCCATGTCAAGCTTGATTAATGACATAAATGGTAACCGAAGAATTCAGATAATCCTTTCATATGTTTCCTGATGTGCAGCTCAGCGAGACAGGACTGCGGAGGTAGTGTGTGGAGCGAACTCTGAAGAAATGTTCTTTTTTTTTATTGTTTCAAAAAGTATATTCTATATTTTATTTATAGCACATGCCCTTTTAGGCAGAGCTGAACACCCCTGGAGTGTATTGTACTTGGCCTCTCGTCAGTCCAGCCCTGGTGCGTTGATCTCTCCGATCTCCGAGTTCTTTCTGCTGCACACAATGAAGAACTCTGTACAATAAACAATTAGAAGAGATTGAAGAAGGCGGCCTGGTCTGACCCCAATTCTTGATACAAGAACAGCAAATCCAATATCTTCACCATAGTCTCCTTCTACGGAACGGGATCCTTGGGAGTAGTTGACGGCAATAATTTTGGAAGATTTCGACACCGGGCTCTCCTTAACCTCTCTCTTCCTCTTGGACGTGCCTGCAGAAGGCCCAGCGATGGGGCTGCAGCGGCTTTGGGGAGGGTTACTGCTTATTCCACTTGGCTTTGAGTTTTATCAGGGCCACCTATGGCTGTGGAATAGGTACAAGCCCACCTTTTTAACCTTTTGGGCACAGTCTCTGTAGACGTGATCTGTGGCTCCACGGAGGTTGCAGGTCATCTTCTTCGGGCAATCCACATGTCTTGTGACCCACTCCTTCTTGCAGATGCCTTGCAAGTGATCTTGCCCCATCATATTTCCCGCAAGTCTGTGACTGGTTGGCGTACTGTAGAAGTGGTGCTGAGCTTCCCAGGGAGAAGCCCTCTGGTTGGTTTAGGAAGCCATCAACTGAGTTCCCGTTTTTCCGCAATTTTTCCACAATCTGCAATGATAGACCATTTATCGGTCTAAATACCGTTTCTGTCCAGGATCTGGGAGGGTCCGTCATCACTGTACAGGAGAGCCTCAGGAAAATAACTTTGTCTCTGCTATGGGTATGATGGTTTCACGTTAAAACAGTCACCCATCCTGCCCACAAGACGAGAGAAAGAGAATTAAAGTCTTGCAGGAATATATATATATTTAGGTGGTGGAAAGCGACTATTATTGTATGGTTAGGGTATTGTTCCGAGATAGGTTGAGCATGGGGGGTATATCCCAGAGGTTCTTGAAATGAATGCCCCTCTCGTCACTGCAGCACATTGACTTTGGCCAAACTCCCCACATTTCTTCAGACTAGTGATGAGCTTCCGGATTCTTGGAATCTTCTGTATCCACCATTCTTTTCTCTGGGTCCTCTATAGTTTAAAGCTTGTGTTGCTTTTATATAAATCTTAAAGGGACCATCTGTTTCCATAAGATAAAAAAAGGACCCTAGGGAAAGGCAATTCTGAGACTGTCTGGGACTGAAACCTCCTGACAAGGGACTGGTAACATCTTGTTGGCCAGCGTACATAAGCAATCATCGTGGATGGAAGCCCAGACACATGACGTCTTGTATCCAGTGTTCATTGTACGCCGTGCAGTCTATAAATGGAACCGCTTAAAGTGGTCTCAGAAAATCCAGATTGCCGGGCTGCCTGGGTAATGTCCAGCCGTATAGAACCCTGCCATGTGTGTTATCAGCCATGGTGAGTGGAAAAAGGAACAATAAAATGTTCGAAGACCAGGGATAAATCAAATCTATTGAATGTAGACAAGGTGCGAGGTACATTTTCTGATAACTGTGTTTTAGAAACAGATGAGAGAGTGTGATGTCTGTGTATTAGGAGGCAGTGAAGGGTCAGTGTATTGGAGGAGGTAAGAGTTCTGTGTCCTTACGTCTGTGTATTAGGAGGAGGTAAGTTATTCGAGATCTATATATTACAGTGAGGTGAGTCATATGCTCTTACATTTGTGTATTGTAACAGGAGTGGGAGCTGTGGTGTATGTTTATTGGAAGGAGGTAAGTGATCTGTGTTCTGAAATCTATCTGTCTTAGAAGAAGGTGCAATTTTGTTTTTCTTTGTGTCTCTAATGTAGAAGAGGAGCTGGATCTGTGGTGTGATGTTTGTATATTATGAGGAGCTTAAGGTGTTTGTGTACTGAGATCAGTGTATTTGTAAGCAGTGATAGGTCTGTGTTTAAGAAGTCGGTCAGAGACCTGTGTATTAGAAGTCCATCAGAGGTCTGTGTATTGGGGGGAGGTAAGAGGTCTGTGTATTGGGGGGGGGGGAAGAGGTCTGTGTATTGGAGGGGAGGGGAGAGGTCTGTGTATTGGAGGGGAGGGGAGAGGTCTGTGTATTGGAGGGGAGGGGAGAGGTCTGTGTACTGGGGGGGGGGAGGTGAGAGGTCTGTGTATTGAGAGGGAGGCGAGAGGTCTGTGTATTGGGGGGAGGCGAGAGGTCTGTGTGTTGTGGGGGAGGCGAGAGGTCTGTGTATTGGGGGGATGCGAGAGGTCTGTGTATTGGGGGGGCAAGAGGTCTGTGTATTGGGGGGGATGCGAGAGGTCTGTGTATTGGGGGGGATGCGAGCGGTCTGTATTGGGGGGGAGGCGAGCGGTCTGTATTGGGGGGGAGGCGAGGGGTCTGTGTATTGGGGGAGGTGATACGTTTGTGTATTGGTGGGGAGGCGAGAGGTCTGTATATTGGGGGGAGGCGAGAGGTCTGTATATTGGGGGGAGGCGAGACGTCTGTGTATTCGGGGGGAGGCGAGAGGTCTGTGTATTGGGGGGGAGGCGAGAGGTCTGTGTATTGGGGGGGAGGCGAGAGGTCTGTGTATTGGGGGGGAGGCGAAAGGTCTGTGTATTGTGGGGGAGGCAAGAGGTCTGTATATTGGGAGGAGGTAAGGAGGCTGTATTGGGAGCAGGTGAGGTGAGAGATCTGCATTGGGAGGAGGTGAGGGGTCTGTGTATTGGGGGGAGGCGAGAGGTCTGTGTATTGGGGGGAGGTGAGAGGTCTGTGTATTGGGGGGAGGTGAGAGGTCTGTGTATTGGGGGAAGGCGAGAGGTCTGTGTATTGGGGGGAGGTGATACGTTTGTGTATGGGTGGGGAGGCGAGACGTCTGTGTATTCGGGGGGGGGGGAGACGTCTGTGTATTCGGGGGGAGGCGAGAGGTCTGTGTATTGGGGGGGAGGCGAAAGGTCTGTGTATTGTGGGGGAGGCAAGAGGTCTGTATATTGGGAGGAGGTAAGGAGGCTGTATTGGGAGCAGGTGAGGTGAGAGATCTGCATTGGGAGGAGGTGAGAGGCTGTGTATTGGGGGGAGGCGAGAGGTCTGTGTATTGGGGGGGAGATGAGAGGTCTGTGTATTGGGGGAAGGCGAGAGGTCTGTGCATTGGGGGGGATGCGAGAGGTCTGTGTACTGGGGGGGATGCGAGAGGTCTGTGTACTGGGGGGGAGGCGAGACGTCTGTGTATTCGGGGGGGAGGCGAGACGTCTGTATTCGGGGGGAGGCGAGACGTCTGTGTATTCGGGGGAGAGGCGAGAGGTCTGTGTATTGGGGGGGGGAGGCGAAAGGTCTGTGTATTGTGGGGGAGACAAGAGGTCTGTATATTGGGAGGAGGTAAGGAGGCTGTATTGGGAGCAGGTGAGGTGAGAGATCTGCATTGGGAGGAGGTGAGGGGTCTGTGTAGTGGAGGGGAGGCGAGACGTCTGTGTATTCGGGGGGGGGAGGCGAGACGTCTGTGTATTCGGGGGGGAGGCGAGATGTCTGTGTATTCGGGGGGTAGGCGAGAGGTCTGTGTATTGGGGGGGGGAGGCGAAAGGTCTGTGTATTGTGTATACAGAGGTCTGTATATTGGGAGGAGGTAAGGAGGCTGTATTGGGAGCAGGTGAGGTGAGAGATCTGCATTGGGAGGAGGTGAGGGGTCTGTGTATTGGGGGGAGGCGAGAGGTCTGTGTATTGGGGGGAGGTGAGAGGTCTGTGTATTGGGGGGAGGTGAGAGGTCTGTGTATTGGGGGAAGGCGAGAGGTCTGTGTATTGGGGGGAGGTGATACGTTTGTGTATGGGTGGGGAGGCGAGACGTCTGTGTATTCGGGGGGGGGGCGAGACGTCTGTGTATTCGGGGGGAGGCGAGAGGTCTGTGTATTGGGGGGGAGGCGAAAGGTCTGTGTATTGTGGGGGAGGCAAGAGGTCTGTATATTGGGAGGACGTAAGGAGGCTGTATTGGGAGCAGGTGAGGTGAGAGATCTGCATTGGGAGGAGGTGAGAGGCTGTGTATTGGGGGGAGGCGAGAGGTCTGTGTATTGGGGGGGAGGTGAGAGGTCTGTGTATTGGGGGAAGGCGAGAGGTCTGTGCATTGGGGGGGATGCGAGAGGTCTGTGTACTGGGGGGGATGCGAGAGGTCTGTGTACTGGGGGGGAGGCGAGACGTCTGTGTATTCGGGGGGGAGGCGAGACGTCTGTATTCGGGGGGAGGCGAGACGTCTGTGTATTCGGGGGAGAGGCGAGAGGTCTGTGTATTGGGGGGGGGAGGCGAAAGGTCTGTGTATTGTGGGGGAGACAAGAGGTCTGTATATTGGGAGGAGGTAAGGAGGCTGTATTGGGAGCAGGTGAGGTGAGAGATCTGCATTGGGAGGAGGTGAGGGGTCTGTGTAGTGGAGGGAAGGCGAGACGTCTGTGTATTCGGGGGGGGGGGGGCGAGACGTCTGTGTATTCGGGGGGAGGCGAGATGTCTGTGTATTCGGGGGGTAGGCGAGAGGTCTGTGTATTGGGGGGGGAGGCGAAAGGTCTGTGTATTGTGTATACAGAGGTCTGTATATTGGGAGGAGGTAAGGAGGCTGTATTGGGAGCAGGTGAGGTGAGAGATCTGCATTGGGAGGAGGTGAGGGGTCTGTGTATTGGGGGGAGGCGAGAGGTCTGTGTATTGGGGGGAGGCGAGAGGTCTGTGTATTGGGGGGGGAGGTGAGAGGTCTGTGTATTGGGGGGAGGGGAGAGGTCTGTGTATTGGGTCAGGAGGTATGTGGATGGCGTATTGGGGGAGGAGGTGAGAGGTCTGTGTATTGGGGGAGGGGAGAGGTCTGTGTATTGGGTCAGGAGGTATGTGGATGGCGTATTGGGGGGAGGAGGTGAGAGGTCTGTGTATTGGGGGGAGGGGAGAGGTCTGTGTATTGGGTCAGGAGGTATGTGGATGGCATATTGGGGGGAGGAGGTGAGAGGTCTGTGTATTGGGGGGAGGAGGTGAGAGGTCTGTGTATTGGGGGGAGGGGAGAGGTCTGTGTATTGGGTCAGGAGGTATGTGGATGGCGTATTGGGGGGAGGAGGTGAGAGGTCTGTGTATTGGGGGGAGGGGAGAGGTCTGTGTATTGGGTCAGGAGGTATGTGGATGGCGTATTGGGGGGATGAGGTGAGAGGTCTGTGTATTGGGACTCCCAGTAAACTTGCCTATAAAAAAATGAAGTTAAACCACTAGGATACATACATAAAATGATAAATTTAACAAGAAAACCAATAAAACTAACTTCCTGTGTTATTTCCTTTGTTCTTTCCGTCTGCAATTAAGCTGAGTGAGAGCTGCGCGCACTGTCCATCGTTTTATGGTTCGTACGAACCGACTTTTGGGGCCCTTCTCCGCCCCGCTCCATCCTCTTTAATAAACCGCGCTGAAGCCCCCTCCTCTACCCCATGCTCTGACAATAGTCCTGGAAGCCCCGGGATTTTGCCTACAAATTCAAGTTAAGACATTATAATAATTTACAATTACCGGTATTTCCTAATTTCTGCAAACTTCCCAATTAGGGTCAGATTCCCTGAAATCTCTGGGGGTGGGGGGGGGGGGCTGTGAATGGGAACACTGTTGAATGCAGCTGAAAGGATTAAAAAATAATGTGTTTTAAGCAGGGCCATAATCACATGCAGTCCTGTACGGTATGTGGTGCAGGGGTCATGTGTAGCTATGATCCCCCTCAGACTTTGTAACAGGCACAGAGCGTCACCCTGTACCAGCGGGTAACCCCGGGGCACAGCTCTCTGTGGGAGTCACAGACCCCCGGGGCAGAGGATGCTACACGGGTAATAGTGTGTCAGCTCCACTCTGTGCAGACATTTCACCACAACAGACGGCAATTGCTGTGTCGTGGTCCTCTCTCCCCCCCCTCTTCCTCCCCCTCCTCCCGCCTTTTTCCAAAACGCACAGATGTTTACACGAAACACAATGACTAGAAACAGATCAGGACCCATTGCCAGCAACGAACCGATCCTTCGCCGCAGTTATACCTCACTGCTGGTGGCAGATCCGTCTCCCTAGACTCACAGAACCCCGGGAGTTACTCCTAATAATTGGGAAATAATGGGTTAACCAATAAAATGAGTAGGATGCTGATATAATTTCCTTATGCGTAGTAGTATGTATATTACACAGTACTAACCCTTTCTCCTACTCTTCATTGCAATGTGTGTATATATATATATATATATATATATATATATATATATATATATATATATATATATATATATATATATATATAATGTGTGTGTGTATATATATATATATTTTATATATTTATATACATCTATATTTATATACATTTTTATATATATATGGGAAGCACAAAGACCATTTTTATGTGTTAAATTCTGCAGTAATATAATTTCTTTAGTATAACTTCTGACAGTGTATCTATCTTATTTTTATTTAGTTGTTTTTGTGTGTGTCTTGTGTATACAATAGGTAATTTTCTGCCTGATTCCGCTAACGAAACCCCACACGGTGACGGTGAGAAGGCTGCTGCCGGGTCCTGACAGAAAGTGCTTTTTCTCTGTGGCGTAGATGGATTTTTATAGAGCTTGGATATTAATTGATCGCCTCTGACTCCCAGCGTCTACTCCTCCCTTCCTCTCTAAAACATAAAAAAAAAAAAAAAAAAACACTAACACTGCCAAATGTAGACTTCCCAGACCTCTCCGCCACATTATATGTGGAAAATAAAAGGCATCCTGTACATGATTTTATTTTTATTTGTTTTGGTGCTTAGTGCTGTCTAGGAACCTCATGTTGGAAAAAACGTTTTTAAGGTTGACTGCTGCCCGCTGGCAGAAAAGGGGTTAAGCACACCCCCCTGTAATATTTTTTACCTTGTGTTATTGGGAATATTGCGGTAGGAATCGCTCGTACTTCTCATTTGTATTCAGCGACTGGCTCCACCAAAGCACCTTCTGTGCAGCTTCAAACATAGATCATGTAATGATACTGCTGATCTTCCTCTGCACAAATCACTGGGAGGGAGCCAGCTGAGTGAATGGGGGGAGAGGAGGGAGAATGGGCAGCACTAGAGGAGTACTAGGTAACCTCAGATAATGAGGGGCACAGGTGCGGATGTGATGAGCCCGTCGGGAGTCTCACAGGGGGGCGACGTGTACAGCCACTGGGCCTGATAGGTGATTAGGTATCCCCATCTCAAAGCCATGTTTAGGCATGGGTAACCCATGGTCTAGTCCAGCTGCCAGAACATGATGGGATTTGTAGTTCCGCAAACAGCTGGGAGAGCATTGCTTATTCACACTCTTATGCCCAGTACCACTGAAGGCCGCTGTTATTACACAGATGGACACCTGTGGCTAGGTTAGTGTGGTTCATTGTCATCATCGTTTTTTTATATAGCAAATGCTGTATCGCTTGACGTATAGCATTATTTTTACACGCTAAAAATAAGTATTGTTGTGCAAAACTGCGGTTCTAAAATTTCTCTGTAAATGATTTGTCCCTGGCGGTGCCAGTTTTTCCATATAGAGCAAATGCGCACAGTGCTACTTCTCTTATACTGTGTATGCCTGTCCATCTCGGTGTCCGTTCTAATGTCTGTTATGCACAGTACCACTTCTCTTATTCTGTGTATGGATACCCATCTCAGTGTCCGTTCTAATGTCTGTTATGCACAGTACCACTTCTCTTATTCTGTGTATGGATATCCATCTCAGTGTCTGCTATAATTACTGGTATGTGGGCACAAGCACAGTATCACTTCTCTTTCTGTGTGCTGATTTTATTTTTCGGCGTTTGATTTTGTTCGGAGTGTATGTGTTAACGCATTCCACTTCTGCACAGTCCCACTGTATTGTATATATACGATTCTCAGTATCGTTTTTTTGTTGTTAATTTTGATTTAAAAAAAACAAACTAGTAGTGTTACTTTGCCGTATGATCATACAGTGTCGTTGGCTGGAATGTTTCATGTCCATCATGTGTGACGATCATAAATGTACCTCCTCAGCAGGGAAAGTGTCCTATTACTGACATGGTAGAATTGTCAACATGATGCATGACTCAGACTGGTTTAGAAGCTGTGCGTGCAGTCACTACAGACATATGGTGACTGACTGTTCCAAGTTCCTTTACTGGAGCCTATCCGCGCGGTCCAATAATACAGACGGCATCCCACCTTGTATGACAGTAATGAGAGACTGCCACGTGGGGTCAGAAAGTTCATATAAGGTTTGAGAAATGTGACGAACCTAGATGGGTGGATGCTGGATACAGACAGATAAACAGTATTTTCAGCACTTATTTTTAAGGTGCATGTAATTCTGTTCAGAGCATCTTGTTGTATTTAGTGTTCGTAGTTGTAATCATGTTACCATGGTGGTATTAGAACAACAGTTTTTGCATTTATTACTATCCTATACAGATTGGGTGCAGCAGGATTTGGTACCACGGAGAGCTACACGCTGTGGGTGCTTAAGGTTAAGGGGGGACACAGAAAGAGTGGTAGAGGGGCAAACAAAGTGTGAATCTGGGGGTAGTATATTGTGGAGAAACTGGTTTTCCTTTTGTCATGTTTTAGTTCTGATCTTATTTTATTGAGACATTAAAGTGTTTATTGTGGAAATATAAGAATTTGAAAAGTTCATGAGTACAGAAAATCCTCACTTCTATACATGCAAAATACCATCACTACTAACTGCCCAAACAAGGGGCCTGATTCATTAAGGATCTTTAATGAAGAGGTATTTTATTTCAGTCTCCTGGACAAAACCATGTTACAATGCAAGGGGTGCTAACATGGTTTTGTCCAGGAGACTGAAATAAGATACCTCTTCATTTAAGATCCTTAATGAATCAGGCCCAAACATTTAAAACTAGTGAGATATTATTTTCTCTAAAGTAACGCAGAAACTTACATTATCAACATTCTTTCCCAACTAAATTGAATTATTTTATCATTTCTCTAGTTCTTAATTTATCAAACTTGCATTCAGCCTTTAACCCCCTCCACTCCACCTTATAGCAAATTAATCCTACGACATTAATTCTGTTGTACAATACAGACCGAATATAAGTCCGTACTTCACACAAAGACATTTGTCATGTACGCAAGGTGGAGGCAGCAGTTTTATGGGTTGAACTAATAATTAACGGACGAATGATATCCCTGAGGCATGAGGCACATAGTACCTCATGCTTCACTGCTGTTACTAATGAATTGATAGGTTGCATATTGATTCAGCCCACAAAATGACTATTGTGAGTAAATGACGGGTATACTTTAAAGAGACGTAAATCCCTTTAAAGCCAGCAGGTCACGTGACGTGATCTGTAGAGAACAGAAATTACTCCAACAACAAGATAAATGTACTGTATCTATATCTATGTATATGATATTACAAAGCCAGTTAAATCTAGTACATAAAATAGTGTCTGTATCCTTGTAGGGTTTGTGGGACTAGCATTGGAGCAGGTGACAACCTTGTATCTGAATTTCTCCTGTTTTTTTTCTACAGATAACAAGACCAAGTCATGCAGTCTTTTCGGGAAAGGTGTGGTTTCCACGGCAACCAACAGAACTACCAACCATCTCCGCAGGATTCCTCACGCCTGGAGAATTATAGGCATCAAAGTCACCCAGGTCTCAACTGCGTGCGTCAGAGACAGGTTACCAAAGGATACTATGCCCAGGCGTCCTACCAAGCCTACGAGAACAACACTGGCGAGAAATACCCCCGGGGTGACAAGCACATGAACGTCCAACAGCTTCAAGGCAGAGTCTCTTTTGCCAGTTTCCCCGAGGGCAATGTCTACCCCGCACAGTATTCCGAGGAAGAGGGGCTGCAAAATTGGGGGCAAACTCAGGCTCTGAGTGGTGCGAAATATGAGGAGAATATAATAAAGAAGACATCTGGAGAAGGCAGGGCATACCAAGATCCAGCTGGACAGATACCCTTCCGCTCTCATACCCTACACCACCCACAGCAGACAAATCTTCCCTACACTAAGCTTCCCCGGCAGAAGGTCCAGAATGACGTCCCGTCTTCTCCTCTCTCCTTTTCCCAATCTTCCCATTTCAACCAGAACTTCCCCACTTCAACGTATTCCTCCGTGCCAGGGAGCAGCCCCGTATCTCACTCCTTTAAGAGCTGCACAGCCCCTTCTAACCCTCCTCATGAACGCGCCATGGCTACTGCTGGCCAACGTGTGCAGTCCATCCATGGCTACCAGTCATCTAGAATGGGTTCTTATGAGCAAACACAACGCCATCACACGCAGGAAACTTTGCACTACCAGAACCTGGCCAAGTACCACGGCCAACACTATAGCCAACAAGGCCAAGCGTATTGCCAGCCTGAGGCTGCCAGCAGGACTCCAGAACAGTATTATCAAACATTCAGTCCCAGTGCCAGCCATTCTCCTGCCCGGTCAGTGGGCAGATCCCCATCTTATAGTTCTACGCCTTCTCCTCTGATGCCAAACCTTGAGAACTTTCAGTATAACCAGCAACAGCATAATACTAATACATTCCCTATAGGTATTTCTGATCACAATCACTACATGCCTCTCTTGAACCCATCACCCACAGGGACTTCCAGCCCAGAGTCGCAGACTAAAAGCCTGCAGAATGACAAAATCCCTGAGACCTTGCTGTCTGACCTAAGTCTACAAAGCCTTACAGCCCTCACCTCTCAAGTGGAGAACATCTCCAATACCGTCCAGCAGCTGCTTCTGTCCAAATCTGGCATCCCTCAGAAGAAGGGAATTAAGACTTCTCCCAGGACCCCAGAGCAGATGAAGGGACAGCATTGTAGTTCAGAGGGCAGCACTTATTCGTCTGAACAAATGGGAACACCACTTTCAGAAACTCTGGGGACCCCGCAGTCTGTACATGCGGAAATTCAAGATACAGACTACCTTAGCGGCTCAGAAGACCAGCTAGAGAGAAATTACTTGTACTGTGGTTCAGGACAAAGCCCAGGGAGGGCCAACAGCACTAAAATGAAACCAGAATCCATATCCACATGTTCTGTAACCTCACCTGACAACCTGTCTACAAAGTCTGATGATTCATTTCAAAGCATCCACGCCAACCTTCCGCTAGAGACTTTTGCCAAGTTGGTGAGTAGTGAGAGGCAGTGTCCTCACTTACTGGTTAATGCCCTGTCCCAAGAGGAATTGTCTACAGAAATCATTGTCCTGCAAGATGCGATTGATAATGAAAAAGCTTGGGCTAATTCCCCGGAATTAGATAATAATTCCCCCAAATCACCATTCAGCCTAGAAAACCATACTTGTGTAGAATCCGTGGTAAAAAGTGCATGGTCAGACCAGGGCAGTGCACAATTGTTTCCAGACGCTTTGAAGAAAGCTGCTCCAGAAAAATCTCCTTTGAGGAACCACAACGAGTTCTGTGATGAATATTATGACAAAAAGGAATTTCCGTCGGTACCGACGAAGGTCGCAGACGCAACAGAGACTGTAGTTGGTTTGAATACAGAAAAAAACATTGAGGTTGCCACATCTAGTGCAAGCTATACCAGTTACTCCAATACGGTGGCAAACACAACTTGTTCAAAGACCTCTGATCCTTTCGACTGGCCAGATAAGAACATGACCGAATCTTGCCTCAGGTGGAAAGAAATCGAGATGACTTTTCACTCATCTGATATCCAGAAAGGTTTGTTTCAAAGCAAAGAGAATAAAGTTGACAGTCAACTTGACGTTCCTGATGTGGAGACGCCTCTGGAGAATGACTCTGGGGAAGAGTTCAACAAAGAGGGTACAGAAGAAATGCCCTACACAGAAGATAGTAAAGTAGACAATGAAAAGTGGTTGGAAGATACCAGGGATTGTTACACTGAAGATGATTTTCACGATATCCCTGATCTCCCATCCCAAAAAGAATCCAATCTAGAACCAGAAGATTATTCGTCTTTGTGCGACTTCTCAGAAAGAAAATCGTTCATATATGATGAATCCCTTCCAAAACCGACAAGGGATTCTGAACCCTTATCTTCCATCAATACACCAGAGTCCGTGGAAAATCCAAGTACTGAAGAGAAGAATGATTCAGTGGAATCTTCACAACTATCTGGTAATTCTATAATGTTGCTCGGTCCCACTGTTGAGACAGAGTCCAAAGTAAAAAGCTGGTTCGAATCCACAATACCACATATTAAATTGGGTGACGCAAAAGAAAAGTGTGAAAATAGCATCGAATTCAGTTCATTGGATACTTCCACTCTTCTGGAAGTAGAAGAAACAGACCTCAAAGTTATGAATAATCAACTGCCTATTAAAACTGAAGAAGCATTTGAGACGAAACCCGTGCGTGGTCGAAGGAATCAGTGCAGACCAACAGAATCTGTTGAGTCTAACGTTCTATATCAGAACCCACTAGAGTCCAATGACCAAGCTGGAACTGAAGTTGAGAGGATCCAGACAGAAAGTGTGAATGCAATAATGCTAGTTGACAAGACTACTCTGACCGAGGCATTGCCAGCAAGGATGTGCACACGTTCCTCCACCGCAAGGGTGGAGCCTCACGGATGTTGCACAGGTGTAGATATTAAAGCGCCACATCCGGAAAAGCTGACTAAAAGAGGAACATTTGGAGAAAAAGAGAGAGCCCCTTCTAAAACTGGAAGGAGAGCTGGAAAGAATGTTGTGAAAATATTGCCAGCATCCAATGACCAGAATATGTTCCTGTTGCAAAATAAACCCCCAACAATCCTCGCCACTGGTCAGAAATCTAAAGAAAATACCATCAGCATCCTGAAGGACGAGCAATCCATGATTCTAAGGTCTAGAAGTAAAAAACAAGAGCTTTTCCCTGCCAAAAGAAGAAGAGGAAAGAGGGGAATGAATTTTGTCCTGAAGAAACGTTCATCCTTAAAGAAAATTATAGCAAACAACTGTACTGTGGCGGACACGTTTCAGATAGTGCCGAAAGTCAGGAAAAGGATGAAGATCTCAAGCTCAGCTGTTGGAATAAATGTCAAAACCTCAGATCGGACCTTGCATTCGCTGAAACGAAAGTCAAGCTTCATTAGTCCGGTACCAGTCAAAAAGAGAAATTTGATCATACATAGCAAAAATGCAAAGGAGCCAAAGTCCGAACCTCCTTCCAATTTATTTAAAAAAATTAAGCCAATCAAAAAAGAGAAAGTGAAGCTAACAATCGCCACAAAGAAGAATTGTAAGGTCATCTTAAGTACTCCTTCAGTGCGAATGACCCCAGAGGTTTGCTTGAAGATGACTTCACGTTCATCCTTTCATGGGACCATGAAAACGAAAGTCTTGCCACCCAGAAAGGGCAGAGGTCTTAAACTGGAGGCAATCGTGCAAAAGATGACATCTCCGAATCAGAAGAAACAAGGTATTGCTATGGGAGGGACAACTAATGTTGTAGTGCCTAACAACAATAATTCAAATATTCTTACTCAATCAAGGGAGCTGAGAGACAGCAGCTTAATAATAGCAGACTCTGAGACCAAGATGTTGGGTCAAGACATTACACAAATTGAATCTCAAAAGCCCGAGCCTGATATTCACATTGCTCATTGTCGTGGGTCAAACAATAGGTCCTTTAAAGGAAAACCTTTCCAGAAAAAGAAAGTGACTTCAAATTCCCTGCACGGCCAGGTTGGCACGCACGTCGTGCCAAAGCCAGAAGGGAACTGTACAAGTACAAAGAGACTGAATGTAGTCCCCAAAAAGTCCAAGAGGGGTAGATCTAAAAGTTCCCAGAGCTCTTCCAAAACTGCAGTGAAGAAGCTCTTGGGGTCTTCTCCTTCTGTGCTACTTACCCCTAGAGATAAAGCTCTATCGGAAAATGCTCTGTTAGTCAAGAAATGTCGGTCCAATGAGTGCAAACATTTGGAACTGAAAGAGAGCTCCGGTCTTCCCAACACCTCGGAGGAGACCTTGTCACAAACCAGATCTAGGAAAAAAACAAAGTACCCTAATTTCAATAGCTACACCAAGAGACAGTGCAAGTGTTCTCCTCGAAACAAGTCCACCAGCCGAACTCCTGGAAGCAAACGAAGGGCAAAGAGGCACAACATCCCTCTTGTTACCCCCAAAGAGCCAGAAATTAAACTGAAATATGTTTCCTCTAAACCAGTGCGGGCTGAGAGTAGAGGTAGGAACTTCTCCCCGTATGTTCAGGTGGAGAAAAGAAACATCTTCACCACAACCTGCACCGTGATCAACACTGCCGGAGAAGAGACCCGATTTCTGAAGGATAGGAGTGCGGCGCACGCAATGTCTCAGTCCATCGCCTTCGACAACCAAGGCTCTTTACCCTTTTCCTCCAGGATGCAGCTGGGACCTCTGGTCTGCAAGTCGGTAAGCTCTGGCTGTCTTCTCTGCTGTTTGTGCCGTTGCCCGGCCAATTATAAAGACTTGGGTGATCTTTGTGGGCCTTACTACCCTATGGACTGTTTACCTAACAAGAAATCTAGGCCGAAAGATAAACTCCATGCAGAGGACACCTTGACGGAGAAACCCTCCAAGGCTGTGGTTTCTATCTGTGCAGTGGGCAGCGGGAGGACGTCTTGTATGGACAGTGGAGCCACTGACTTGGTCAAACACGGCGCTCTGCGCTCCAGTGCCCGCGGACTGCTCAGGAAGCTGCCCAGCTGTTACTGCTGTAATAAAAAGGCGGAGAGTACAGAGACTGAGAAACCCAGGAAGCATCAGTGCAACAAGACTTCTGAGGCTCACTCGCTGGAGCCAGAGACACAGGAGCACTGGGTCCACGAAGCCTGTGCCGTGTGGACCAGCGGAGTTTACCTGGTGGCTGGAAAACTGTACGGCGTACATGAAGCTATTCAGATGGCAGCCACGGGGGTGAGTGCGCATGTATTTCTTATACTAGCTGGCAATTCACTACAGCAGTAAAAGTAACGTGTATTATAAAGACATGTATTGCATTTAAATATTAAAATGAGAACTTACTGCACGTGGAAATTGCACACAGATTTCAGTACTGTTACAGGCTCATACAGCTTTCTCCTACCCCAGGGTTTTGACAGGTCTCGGAATGCCACTATGTATGCCAGGATTGTCATGTTACATAACATTCCACTAGTGTTTCTATTACCATCCTGTGCACCGCATGCATTAGAATAAATGCTGTTTTTACGTCATCGGGATATTACAAAAATAATTGATGTACATGAAACTGCGGAAAAGGAAACAAATATTCTCACTTTGTGGTTCGTTCCTTATTTCTGAGTCGTTAAACCTCTGGGAATGGCTTATGTCTGGGTGACGTCACTGGTTCCCAGTGAAAATGATTGGATGACTTTTTAAAAAAAAAAAAATTTGAAAAATAAAACTTTATTATTTTCAGTAAGTCAGTAAGGAAAACAGTAACTGTGCAATGCATACAATGACCAATACATACAGTGCAATGTATTCAGGGAACAATGAGAAACAGTGATAAAGACCATTCCGATAGGCTGCATTTTAATGAAGATTGGTTCATGCCACAAAATGGCGACCGTTCCACATTAAAAGACCACTAAATCAAAAACTGCAAGCTGGTTTATATATTGTGAGAGGTATTGAATTACCTGCCGTGCTAGTAATTACTTTGATGTTAATCTCTTCCTCCGTTTCGCCAGTATAATACACTGCTGAAGTCTCCAGGCCAATTATGGTTTTGAGAGTACCTGGGGGAGGGGGGGGGTAGACCACCCTCATGAAATCCAGTTTGCCACCCTCCTGCAACCCAATTCTCTTTCTTATGTAGTGGGCAGGGCTTCATGACACAATCACGTCCTCATCACCCTACCACCCGTCCTATGCGCAATAATGCATATCCCATATTCACAACTATAAGGCAGTTTATGTTTCTGGGGTAATGGTCTAAGATGTAGCTGAATTAGCCAATACATTATACAGCAAATACATTTGTAGCTGTTACATATCGTTCTTTCATGCAAAATCAAGTTGAGTGCTAAGAAATGTCCCTTAAACTGAAATAAAGCCAAAAAAAAAAAAGCCTGACTTAAAAGGATTTGTTTTATGTTTAATGTATGTTATAGAAATATCCAAAAATATCATCCGTAGACCACAACAGGTCAGTGTCCTAAAGGCATTGTACAGTTCTGAAGCATCTCACTATCCACCTGCTATTTTCAATCAGTCTACCGTACCCTAAATGCCGCCCCTTATCTGTCAGTGTTCAGGAGATGAACGTTTACCCAGGAAGGTTTGAAAGCTTTATTCTTTCACATATCAGCTGGGGGCGATGTGAACTGTATGAGCAACACCCAAGAAGCAAAAATAATTGTGTTGTTGGGTTCGTCAAGACAACAGTAGACACAATCCCCGCTCAGAGTACCTCCCTGTCCCTTTTATAATATTCTAAACATCTGTTATTGTCACAAAAGAACATTGTTGGCACGTAATGTGCTAGCAATCTCATAATAAAAGTAGACCTCCCTTTCTCCGATATGCGGCCCTTTGTTTCATTTCCTATAGAATATTAAAAATATTTAAAAAAAGCTTAATTTAGCCCGCGGCTTTGGCCTACGCATTCTGTGACATTAGTCATTGGCTAAATTACATACAGCCACCCCAATAATGGGTGTAGTCAGCGACTTAACAACGCCTGCAGCCAAGGTGACGTAGTTAATTTAGCTAGCGGTTTGGGCCTTCTAACATGGTATGCACGCACCTAGTGAATGGACAATACCCGTGACAATTTGTTCATCTTACAAAATGGCCATGTGAACATGACAGGATTCCCAGACTATTATAGATATCCATTTTTGCAAAGATTTTTTAAATTTTATCTAGACGTCTTTTTTTTCTTTTTTAAGAAATGCACGGTGACGACTTATGCATATTGCCCCGCCCACTTTTTACCTCGGAATTCTGGTGTAAAATAATTAGAATGTTACTATAACTCCAAAGGAAGCGACAAAATGCTAGTTGGATTTACACCAAGGGGTAAATGTATCAAGCTGAGAGTTTTCCGGCGACTTTGAAAAACCAATCAGATTCTAGCTATCATTTATTAAGTACATTCTACAAAATGATAGATAGAATCTGATTGGTTGCTATAGGCAACATCTCCACTTTTCAAACCCATCAGAAAACTCTCAGCTTGATACATTTACCCCCAGGGGTCCTCATTGCCAATCCTCAAATACCCCCAACAGTTCATGTTTTCAGGATTTATTTAATCATGCACAGATGAGTTTTGATGGGTCAGTAATTATCCCACCTGTTTACACAGACAGAATTCCTGAAAACATGACCTGTTGGTGTTACTAGAGGAATGGCGTTAAGAACACCTGTTTTACAATAGATAATATAATTACTGGTGACTGTATATTGCAATACCTTTTGTTGACGCCTGACAACACATCTCAAAGGAGAAGTAATGCAATATTACAGTTTATTTCATGTGTTGTTCGGGCTACTGTTTGTCTTGTATTTAATGTTTTCCATAGATTAAAATAGCCGAATAAAAAAGTTTTTTGGCCACTTTAATTTTGTATCCATGTCTTGGCATAAATGTCTGCTCCATAAGACTACCTCGCCACCTAGTGGCTGAAAGAGCTTACTGCATTATGGGAAACCTTAGCCTGGTTGCTAAGTAAATTCTTGTATGTTTTGTGGTTAGAATAACCTTCCTTTTAGGTCCTGACTGAGGGGCCTCTTCTGTAAAAGACCAATATTTGCAAGCTCCAAAAAAGCAAGTTTGGAGCATTACCGGAGTAACACAAAAGAGTTGTTTAGAAATTCGTATCCCGGTGATGTACAAATTATTGTTATTAACTTTTCTGCTTTAAAGGTATCAAAAGATAGTAGTCTGAGCTGTCTGCTAGCAGATAGGCTGCGAGAACAGGCTTCTAACGCTACGTTACAGGTGAGGACAGAGTACAAGGCTTTGTCTACATTTTTAACGGATGTTGTTATTTCGAAAAGGGCTTTAAATGGAGAAAAAACAACTTGAGAATAAAAAAATATGCTGACCGTCCCTATGTACGCAAAAAACAGACCCTACATACTTGTTTTGCATCAGTTTTTTGTTTTTTTTTAAAGTGATTTACAGTGGACGGTGTTAGTCACTTAAGGGTTAACAGACCTGAATCTGCTCATATGATTATGGGCAATCATTTTGTTCAACACTATGGGCTGCACGTTGTACTTAATTAATAAGATAAGTATTCAGTATATTATGCATATTTAATAACACACAAGGTATTGTGTGAATTATAAGCCAGAGTAAACACAGATATGCCAATTTTGGAAAAATAAACAAACATTCATGTTGTGGCCCCTTGACTATAGTTGGCAGTTACACTTTTAATTATAGTTGGCAAGTTGCACTTTTAGACAAGTGACTTATGGACTGGGCAGCACGGTGGCTCACTTCTGGTTAGCACTTCTGCCTCACAGCGCTGGGGTCATGAGTTCAATTCCCGACCATGGCCTTATCTGTGTGGAGTTTGTATGTTCTCCCCGTGTTTGCGTGGGTTTCCTCCGGGTGCTCTGGTTTCCTCCCACACTCCAAAAACATACTGGTAGGTTAATTGGCTGCTATCAAAATTGACCCTAGTCTTTCTCTCTCTCTCTCTGTGTATGTTAGGGAATTTAGAGTGTAAGCTCCAATGGGGCAGGGACTGATGTGAGTTCGCTGTACAGCGCTGCGGAATCAGTGGCGCTATATAAATAAATGGTGATGATGATGGATGCAGAGATTTCTGGTACGGAGTCAGGCACTAAAGGAAGGATTGGTCAGGACAGATCGGATTACTGAAGCCTGGATATAGGAGAGGGGACACTATAGTTAGAATTTCTGCCACGGACTCTGCCCGCCGATTCGTCCCAATGCACTGTGCAGTGTCGGCTCTTTCCTGCGCTCTGACAGCAGAGCGAGACGCTGCGCACAACGGGAGGGATTGTGAGCCACCCCGGCAGCGCAA
The DNA here is from genome assembly GCF_038048845.1 of Mixophyes fleayi. NCBI lineage: Eukaryota > Metazoa > Chordata > Amphibia > Anura > Limnodynastidae > Mixophyes > Mixophyes fleayi. The sequence continues at coordinate 18,055,899 of NC_134408.1, forward strand.
TGAGCAATCTATTTTTTTCACCCCCCCTGTTTGTGTAATAAATTCCTTTCACTCTGAGATTGTGTGACAAGGTTCTTAACAGCATGTCACTCGGCTGTATGGTGTGAGCTGGCAGGTCTGTAACGAATCAGACATTTCCTTTCATGAGCCTTAACTCGCACTAGGCCGATGAAAGGCCATAGCGGGTTGCTAGGGGATACAGCACGTGTGTGCCATTTGCAGCTTGTTATTACATAACCTTTCTGTTTTTTTGTTGTTGTTGGAGCTATGAGTGGCGCTTCTATATCACTATGGTAACAGCAAAGCCTGCTGGTCTCAGGTGGCATTAGCGTCTGAGGACGTCACGGATTTATCCTTCAGAAGCCACAACACAAAAAAATAGCCCAGATGCAAAAGATTTTCTGATCGCCAACTCCAGTTATATAAAAATAGCAGTGTATTATATTTTTATTTTTTATGATGCCAATTTAAATCCACGCCAAAAGTGGCATTATAGCGAGGGTGCTTTATGGAGAGGGCAAAACGTCATGGAATGAATTCATGTGAATGTGCTTTTGTGTAGAGAATATACCTGGTGATAAGTGGCCATTATTTCCTTGCATGCTCTCTATCACCCTTTATCGGCCCAATTCAGCTACGCCACCCGCCGCACGTAGGAACCTCAATTTTGTTTAATAACTGTGCCGTTCAATCTTCTCTCACCTATCGTTCAGGCTCATCTATAAATCCCATTTCACTGTGCGTAGGACCTACAGCCCAAATAATTTTCACTGTCCCAAGATTTTGCCTCTTACTTAAAATATAAGATTTTAGCTGGGTACACACTACGGGTTTTTCGTCCGATAATCGGCTCAACCAGCCGACATACGACCGGTCGTTCGATAGTCGGGTCAGTGTGTGTAGTGAAACGATGGACGAAAGTCTTCTCAAATGGTCGATAGTCGCCTCTCTTAGTTGGTCATAACGTTCAATATTTTCCTTCCAATCACCTTTCCATCGTGTAGTGTGTATAAATTTACGACCGATCCACAATAATCCTCCGATACTTCCTCGAGCTGGGGCTCCGTTGGGTACGTGTGCGTGGAAATTTCAGATGCTTGTACCTGTCCCACGTGGTGGGGTGTCCGTACATCGCTGACTTGTTAATTAGATGATTATAACGGAATAGCAATAGCGTAGTTTATTGCATTGATGCATCTAGCATATGACAGCCAGTTTAATAAGGTGTAGAGTTATACCAACCCTTTACATCTATATTGGCAACCTATTCATATTTACCCTTTCTAAACGTATACCTGTATAAACTTTATAAACTAATATTAACCTTTATTAAATAATATTTGTAAGATACCCAGAATTAGCCGCACCGTGTTAATGCAACAGTTTTATTGCAGAAAAGTTTTCAAAAATATTTAGTGCAGAATAAGTACTACACTGTGAAGGTGCTTTGTGGCAGAACCAAACAGCAGAGACATTTCAACAAAATTCTTCACAAGCTTTTTAATTTTTTTCTTGACGTCACTTATAATCTCTGTTATTTCTTTAAAATAATCGTTTGAGTTTGCACCGTTTTTTTTCTTGTATAACTTCTTTCATATGTCCGTATTCTACATACATTTTTTCTTCTTTGATAACAGGTTTTACATTAGTTGTATCAGTGGTATCTAAGCTGCTCTTATCAACGTTAATTCTTCGTTCTGAAAAAAACAACCTATGTTACAAAGCTAGCTTTTGCATTGCTTCATGTCATTAAAATGAAATAAATAAAATCCTTCAAACAGGTACACTACACGTGGTACTCACTTTTTTTTATGTTTCTACGAATTCGCACCATTCTCCAGTGGTTAAGTACTTTTACCATCATCTCCACCTCTCTTGGGCTCATTGGCTTTGCTATTTTAACTACCGTAAATTTTCTTCTTCTTCCTCTTCTTCTTTCTTCTTCTTCCTCTTTTTCTTTCTTCATCCTTCTTTCTTCTTCCTTCTTTTTCTTCCTTCTTTTTCTTTCTTCCTTCTTGCCTATTTCTTCATCTTCCTTATTTCTTCTTTCTTTCTTCCTTCTTTCTTTCTTCCTTCTTTCTTCCTTCTTCTTTCTTCTTTCCTTCTTCTTCGTTCTTCCTTCTTCTTCGTCTTTCCTTCTTCTTTCCTTCTTCTTCGTTCTTCCGCCTTCTTCATTCTTCATTCTTCCTTCTTCCTTCTTCTTGCTTCTTTCTTCTTCCTTTTTCTTGCTTCTTCCTTTTTCTTCTTTCTTTCTTCTTTTTTCTTTCTTGTTTCTTCTTCCTTTTTCTTTCTTCCTTCTTCTTCTTTCTTCCTTCTTCCCCGACCACAACTTCTTCATATTTTTCCGGGCCTTCTAGCACCATCTCTGCCTCCATGGCTCCAACCCCCACCAACACCTGCCCCTCATCCGCCATCTTCTCAAGTCCCTCGGCACCAGACAGGCTCCTCTGTAATTTTATACACTCACACATGGCCATTTGTTTCTGCTGTGGACCAATCAGCGATGATGCCCGACAAAATGGAGCATTGTGGGTGAAGACTATTTGTGCATAATAACCTAGTATATGGAGAATTTTAGCTGAATTTTGTTATCTTCTGTTTTTTATGCGCTTTTGGGTGTTAACTATAGTGAAAGCTCTGCCCCTTTATGCTAATGTCTTTGGTATATCATTACATGACCCGCATATTTCGCTTCAGTGTGTACAAAATTTAAATCGTTCATGACAACATGGCTGTAAAAGTCGCTACTGGGACGGTCGCTCTTCCCTTTATCGTCTAAAACGAGGCTTAGTGTGTATGTAGTCTACAGACCGAGCAACCGGACCATCGATCGCTTGTTAAATCGATCGGTATAAAAAGTTGGTGTAAAATTAGGCCGTGTGTACCCAGCTTTACAGGGTTAAGGTGCCCACCCAAGCAATGATTTTTACTTGTGATAACGTCCTAGCTTGTGGCATAATGTATTATTACATGTACAGCACATTAATAATATAAAACCACGCAACCAAACCAAAAGGACCACTGACAACTATGATCAGCCACGTTTGATCATCCTGGTTGGCTGGCCCTATGTATGGCTACATGTGTGTGGGTATCAATCAAACTTTTTATTGCACATGCTAAAAATCTCCAGCGTCCTATTTAGATTGTTCCGCGTGTGCACAAACCATTCAGTTGTAAGATGTTTCTGAAATAAATCATTCAAAATTCATACAGTTGTTTCAGGTGTGGGCAGGTTAAGGCTGCCACCCACTGGCATCAGAATGCCAGGTTTACACTAATATAAACATGTAAATGGGTATGAGAAGGTGGCCTGTTGGTTGAAATGACTTTGTGCCAACTAACACTTGCTGTCGGGACCTTTTGGCTTGTGGCACATTTTTCCGACGCTGCCTGCTTCATTTATCTGGCTCATCGGAAGTGAATGCATTGGGGTCAATTTAAATAACCTGCATTCATTCCACCCCCCTCGCCATCGCAATTACAAGCGTTCCAGGGGCAAACGCAGGGTTTGTAGAGGTCGGTTTCCACACCACGCCACCAGTGGGCGTGACCAGCATGCATGGGGGCGTGACTATAATATTAGACATTGCTTGGCTGCTCTCCAACTCTTCCTATCCCCATAATATACATGGGCAATGCTGCGTGTACTACTGTTAGGTGCACGCAGTACTCCCTTTTCAAGCAGAGCTGTGTGAAGCGGGGGCAGGGTCCAGCCACCTCAATTATACAGTGGCCCAGGCTTGGAGGGGGGATTCCAGGCACTAGGCAACCCCCCCCCTCTCTCTGTTTCCCTCCCTCCGTAAGAAGCACAATAAGGAACATGTTCAAACGTGGGCGCATCCCCATGACTTTTTTAGCATGTGTACCTTTTGTGGTACTGGAGAGCTAGTACAACCATGATGATGATACTACAGCACCCTCTAGCCAGCTTCTGATTGGCTGTTTTGTGTTTTGACCGCTCCAGCCTACAGCACTTAAATCATTAGCGCTGCGGTAATATTATATTGAGTTGCGAGCGCCTATTTGCTTTACTTATCTGGTCTGATGTAAAGAAAGTGGTATATATTTTGGAATATATAAAGGGAAATGTCAAATATTAGAAACGACCTGTATAAAAGCACTAGGGACTGTGGTTCTTAATTCACAGAATTCCCAGTAACTTTTAATTCCCTTATAATTAACAGTAGGGGGGGTGCATTATCCTGTAGTGTTTACCAAGGAATAACTTTTCGGTCAATCTTGAGCTCTACAATCCATGTGTTTATCCAAATAAGCGATGTACCGATGGAGAGGACATGTAAAACGGATGCAATTGTGTAAGTTGCGTTTCTGAGAAACAGATTGCATTATTATGCCACACACGCACCGTGGACTGTAGGGGGGGGGACCCACAAATGCACGGGGAGAACATACAAACTCCACGCTGACAGCATCCTGCGTCAGAAATGAAGGCAGAGCGTTATATATCTTGAAGCTCACAGGATAAGTCCAACTTTTTAGGAACTTTTCCTTTTTTTTTAGGGGTTAAATTGCAGATACAATCCCTGTCTTATCTCTAACTTGTGGTTAGATACACACTCGAGCAGAGTGTACCTAACAAGATCCTTATGGATCCAATCCTTCATCTTCAAGGAGCCCTCTGTCTACGCCCGGCCCCACCAGCCCGTCACAGACTCAACATCATTGTAATTGAAGTTTAATATAAGTCTTTCGTCTGGCTCTCTTTGTGTACTGGCCCTTGTAGGAAGCTGGCTGGAACAGCGTTTGTCTGTTTCTCTTCCACCGGCTGATTTCTGAAAGCCCAGGAGCACGAGGTTTGGCTCTAATGAGCAGAATAAAATCCACGGCCCCTGAGACTTCTGCCTGTTACAGAAATTGACTTTTTCCCTTTTCTTGCACTGAAGAATGCAAAATTTGTCCCAGATACCAACCCCAAGGGAAGGACAAGAGTGCCTTGATCTAAAACAACACTGTAAGCCATTATAGCATTCAAATCAACTGGGATAAACTGTACTCTGCCGCATATTAAATAGAATGTAGTGTAAGCCGCAAAGATGCTGTAACCCATAGCAACCAATCATGCACGTCCTTATTACACTGTGTTCGATGAAACCTGGCGTCTGATTGGATATCGAGGTTACGGTACTCTTACTATTCTCACCAGGATAACAAATGAACAATTTGCAGAAAATGCATTTGGGTATCATAATAATTGTTCATTTTATGGTCATAAATATGTAATATGTTGGTGAACCTAAACTCCCTCCGTTATGTGTACTTTATTTAGAGAAATATCCCCCTCCGATGAATAAAGAATTCTTATTACTTGTCCTTGTCAACCATAAATTGACCTGTAGGTATTTCACCTTTTTGGTACAAAAGGCTGATTAAAAATACCAGGATGTGTGATGGTTCTCCATAGGGAGTCACAGGCTCAACCTTTGATAAGCTGGTTATATATCAACACTAATAAAAGTGTCTGATTGGCTTCTGTGCGTTGTAATGGTGCTATCCGCAGTAGGTTATCAAAGTGGAACTCTAAAAGAAAACTGTTATTTCATATGTTGTAAAAGACATGCACAATATTTTATTTAAGAAGACAGAATGGTTCCAAGGGAAAAAATAAATAAATTCAGATGTGGTTCGCCACTCGCTGCCATATTTCTCTCAAAGTTACAACTCTAGTCGCCCGACTTTTATCTAGAAATATACTGCCCTGAATGCACTGTGTAATACAGTTAACTTTTTTTTATTTTAAACTAGTTAATAGGCAACAAAACCTAACATATTTATTGCTGTTTGAAACTTTTAAGGCAAAGTTAGCGCTCCTGGACTGTCGCAAATTAGATTGAGATCTCCCACACTCTCTCTAGAGAGAGAACAGTTACTTTTCCCCGCAGGGGGTGCTTAAATGCCTGCAAGGTGGGTGAAGACGTGGCGTGATAATGTAATGTACGTCATTGAGCAAGGCCCATCCAGAGGAGCTCTGAGCAGGCAAGGCCACGATGACACAATTAGCTCATCCTAAGCCTGGTCCTGTCTGCTTAATAGTGCGAATCCCGCTTCTTCTTTTCATTCTTCCCCTCCTTACACATTTCCCGGATGGAAGTAGTCAGATATGTTGTAAGGTGGAGTGAATCTGTCACCTACACAATCGAGAGGCGGCCATTTTGTAAGCTGAACCAATATTTATGAACCGATTTCAGTTTATCAATTCATCAACAACTCGCGCCATCGCTGATGAATGAGGCTCCTCGTTCCTAGTGAATGGTGAGGCTGTTGGGCACAAAATGTCTGCCTCCGCCATGTGTAGCTGGTCAGATTCACGGTAAAGCTGACTTCTCAGTCGTTGGTGTGTTATGTCCTGCGTGACCTATCATAAGTCCCATCTGAGACATAGCGTTTTTATTTAGTTTTTATTTTTACTCTGATGATGAGACGCTCTAACCTTCAAAAGGGCCGCATCTTACCCTTAATCTCAGTAATAAGTTAAAATAATACATTTAATCAAAGAAAGATTATTATTATCTGTAATAACCTATCAGCAGACATTTTAAACAAGTGTTATAGGCTATAGCAAACAAGTCTGACAAAGCAGGGAGGAGCTGGGGGCTGCAGGTGAAGGCTCATGGGGGCCGCAGGTGAGGGCTCATGGGGGCCGCAGGTGAAGGCTCGGGGCCGCAGGGGAGGGTTCGGGGGGCCGCAGGTGAAGGCTCATGGGGGCCGCAGGTGAAGGCTCGGGGGGCCGCAGGTGAAGGCTCAGGGGGGCCGTAGGTGAAGGCTCAGGGGGGCCGCAGGTGTAGGTTCGGGGGGCCGCAGGTGTACGCTCGGGGGGCCGCAGGTGAAGGCTCCAAGGGCCGCAGGTGTACGCTCGGGGGGCCGCAGGTAAAGGCTCCAAGGGCCGCCTTCGGCCCACTGCTGTTCTAGGTACACTTAGAATTTGTTTTGAGAAACACTGCTGAAAAAGTTACATATAAGAGTACTCCTGTGTAACCAGAATGTTTTCCATGGTAAGCCAGAGACCTGAGCCACTGTGAACATGTTGACATTTCACAGACAAGTCCCCACCAGAAATTTTCCGCTGCAGCGAAGGATTCTGGGTAGCGGGATGTAATAGCGGTGAATCACCTTTCTGCTTGTTTTGCTGTTTGTGTCGACTCTGTTTCAGCTTGTCCGAGAACAACGTTGTCTTGTTAGTGTTTAAAAAAAAACCAAAAAAAAACCTGACTTTGCTCTCTGCTTTGCAGCTCTGTCCTAGGTGTCAGAAGCTGGGAGCGACCGTGGGCTGCAACCACAAGGGATGCCCACAGACCTACCACTACACATGCGCCATGGAGGCAGGTGAGATTGGTGCAAAGCATTCTGGGTAGTTGGTGTTGAAGTCATTGCAGTGCAATCCTCTGTGCAAGTTGATTCCTAATTCCTACAGAGGCACCTTTACAGTTATTATCTATAATATAACCCCCCCCCCCCATCCCCCCCCCCACCCCCCACACACACACACACACACACACAGTCTCTACATGTGCACATACACTATATGGGCAGCCTTTTTTCAGTGACATCATGGCTGCATCCACTGACATTAAATTATGACTCCCCCTCCCCCCCTGCTGTTAGCATGGACTTCTTTTTCATGCAAAAAAAAAAAAAAATATATATACTTTGCTGTCTTTGACACGTTTAGGAACAGATGTGTCTGGTTGACTGTTAGGACCACGTCACAAGGACATTATTGTGAAGGAAACATATTTAGCCCCCGGCCACCCACCGTTGCCCACTGTTCAGGAAGTGGCAATCTCTTTTTTCCTTACTGCTTCTTGTCTGCTGTTTCCTGATCTCTCTGTGGGGACATAGGTGGAACCCAGCCAAAAATTACATTGAGACCACATTTCACGTTCCAAACTCCCTTTGACCTAGGAAAATAGGACCTGCCTGCTTTAATTTGTTCTTTCTGTCATAAAGTTTAATAAAACGCTTTTTTTTTTCTTTTGTGTCCCTATTGCAAGCGTGAGCTTGTCAGCAGTGATGTCAAGGCATGCAAAGCAAGTTATGTGGCATAGCCCTAAAAACACAGATAGAACATTTTTACTTAATTAACCTTCAGTTATTTTCCCCAATGCTATAATAATAGGGACATATCTTGTTTTGTTTTGGTTTTTTTTATAAATTATTAAGGGTAGCAAAGCAGACTCCGAATAAAATGTTTGAAAATAAGATTGTGGTTTAGGGGTGATCTGGAACCCCATGTGAACCGGGGTGTTTGTGTTATAATTATCCATTTCCATTGTTCGATTCAGAGATTTATTTGTAACATTATTTTTTCTCTGTTTTAGGCTGCTTATTAAATGAAGAGAATTTCTCGTTAAGATGTCCCAAACATAAGGTATTGCAAGATCTGTAATGTCATGTTCTTCCCTTCTGTTTATTTAACCAAATGTCATTTGCAGCTCAATAAGCGGTATCCCCAAATACAGCTATTTCAGCGGACAGTAGAATGGTTCTAGAATGATGAACATTCCGTCCTGATTAGAGTTGGATCAGACAGAATTCTGATTGGACGGTGGACCGTGTCTGTCGATAACTACTTTGGGCCTAGGGAGCCAGCTGTAATAGGTTTAAAAAAAAGTGTCAGGATACGCAGACCAACATTCATTTCAATGGGGATCTGTTAATGAAGAGATATCACTTTAAATCCGTTTGCAATGGAACCTCTGTGTGTTGTTAATTCGGTTGAGGATACTTCCACTGATTTGTTTTTGGTTTGCAGACATCATCAGTCATTGAAGAGCTTGGCTGTACAGTAGTTACGTAGAATGGGCAGTACTGACATTAATATGTGATTACAAATCCTTTGGGGGAGTTTTTTTTTAAAAAAAATATACTATTACCAAAATATTGCCATTGACAGAAATAGGGTGTTGTACCACATAAGATAAAGGTGGAGGTGTCTGCTAACACAACAACTCTAATTTTTTAATTTTATTTCAGTAGATGCCGTCATTTAATTTGATCTACCCTAGAAGCTTTGAGAATATGCATTTTTTTTTCTTAGTGTGTAAAATATCAATAAATAAAATAGTGGGTGACAGAAAATGACTGCCTCTATTGTGTTCGTGTGATGGGGGAGCTTTGCCAAAAGCGTTGCCACAATAGTTTGCCAGCTTATTCATTTATACCCCTTAGTATTTGACTGCAACCCACCAAGAAAATATTTGTTCAGTTCTCTGCAATACCAGATATGGCCAATAGGTGGTGGCACTTCTCCGTGAATTGAAAGTGATCTGTGGGGAGAATTAGAATTTTGTTGATAAATATATAATATAACATACTGCAGGTGAAAACTTCAGCTCACTCTTAACCTTTCAGCATTAAAGTCACTGTAATAAGAAGAGGGGTTAAACGGAGTGATGTCATGCAATCAGTGAGCGGGGCCTGTTTATTTATGTTATCTTGATGAAAGCTGTGTTCATTTGAGTCAGGGATGAATTTTCTGAATTATAATAGAACAGTGACTACATAAATACCTATACATTCTGATTTTCAGTGGTCGGATTGTGGATCATTGTGCTCTGGCTAATAGTTATTTTCTTTTATCACTCTTTTTTCCCCAGAGGCACCTGGTGTAAATTATCTTCGTAATAAACAACACCGTCATCACACACAAGATCTTTCATTCACCCCTCTCCGCACCGTCACGTCGCGCCCGGAGGGGGAGAATAAGCTGCCCGCCACCATCGTAGCGGCAACCGAGGTGCCGCAAGACAGAGAAATGGCGGGATACTACGGAACATCCAGGGGACATGAGTAATTCTATGGCCCATTTACGTGACTCTAAAACCAGGAATCTCACCTACAAAACAGTAAAGAGGGGGCGTTCCTATCTGTGACGGCAGGCTGTGATTGGGCTGCAAAGCCGTTAACCTGAAATCAACACCGTTATTGGATTTGATCAATGTGTGACCTTCTATTGCTGTTGGTCCGGAACAAGCCCATGTTAGGAGAGCTTTTAAATAATCTGTAAAATCGACGTAAATTCATTTTCTCTGTTTCCAACCGTTGCAACCAGACACAGATCAAGTGGGATGTCCGGGATTTGTAGTGTTCCAATACCCGGTTCAACCTACCGATGCTCGTCTCCGAGGCAGCCGAACTCCGCAAGAGCCGGAGAAGGAGACGGCTCGCTCTCTTGACAAGATGGTCGACAAATGGCTCCAGAACGGATCACTTATGCTCTCTTCGTGTCTCAAAAGAGATTTCTTCAGGAAAGAGACAGAGTACTGCCAAACTAAAGGGATTTCTGAATGTTCATCCCAGCCGATGTACGTTACGTGTACTAAAACGACATCACGGATCAAATCTTACAATCCCCAGTCATAGCTCTTATCACAGTGTCTTAAGTTGTCCTTTGATGCCCTCGTCGGCCATTTTGACTGCTCCGAACTCGGCACCACTTCTCCAATGTCTGTGCGTTATTTCATCCATCCACCTCTTGCTGTGTCTCACCAATTCTGGTTACTTTTCAAATATTCTGGAGTGGAGCACATTAGCAGCTGCGAGAACTGCAACTACTACCGCAGGGCTATCTCCTGAGAGGTCATCTGAACACTACATCACGTCACTAGCTGTGGCCTCTATGGCTCTACCACGAACGCAGGCCCTGCTGTACATATCAAGTGTTTTGACAGTCAAAGTATGGACAATGCCTCATTTTCTGGTGTGTGTATATATATATGTGTATACATATGCATATATATAATATATGAAGACTGTAAGTGTTTAACCCCCGTGGCTGCCGGAAGGCCTGCAGGCGTGCGTCTCTGCGCGCCTCCTCCTGCAGCTAGAGAGTTAAAGCTAGTGTTCTTTTTAGTAAAACTGCTTCACACTGAAGACTGTGTGTACCGAGCTTTCTAAAAGATGTTTATTTTCTTTAAGAGTAAAAGAGGCTATTGGGAATGTCAATAAAATCTACAATGAACCGTTGACACGTCTCCTGTGTGGGCCATCTTTAAAAATTGCCCCGTTTGACGTATTTCTTCCTGTGAACATATAGTGTTGGGTAGAGGCTCTTGTTCTGTATCGCTGCTAGTGCAAGAAGACCATTTGTTTCCCCTTATAGCAGTGTGTCGCAAACCTGGTATCTGGGTTTAATTGCTTTACTGTCCAAAGCCAACTTCTCACCTCCTCCAGCTTACTGAAGCTCCCTCTATTTATCGAGTCATGGCTGCTGTCCGGATAACCAAAAATAAAGCCTATGATTGGTTAGCAGCGTAAGTTGCTTCCTATTGGTTATTATAGCAACAGCTACGGGCTGATCAACTTGTTTCTCCCACACGTAAATGAAAGTGGACCTGTCACGTACATGAGACAACTTCTCTCGTGTCCAAGGCTGTAGACAATTTCTCACCTCCGGCTTACTGAAGCTCCCTCTACTGATCGGGCCTCGGCTGCTTTTGTAATAACCGAAAGGAAGCCTTAGTTTGGTTAAGAGGTCAGTCTATTAATTCACTAGTGATATGAGGGATGGAGCACAATGGTGGAAATAAATGAAAATCAGATAAAAATATAATTAAAACTAAATTTATATATATATATATATATATATATATATATATATATATATATATATATATATATATATATATATATATATAATTATATATAAAATGGGATTCAGATCTTGGTGCCGGTTGTTGTCCTCCCTTAGACCAGCTTTGGGGAGAAGTTGTACTCCAGTTCCCAATCCGATGCACCTTGGTCTGTCTTATTATCTAAGGGTGACAGACTCCAGCCAAACTCCATAGCTATTTTCCTGTATTGGCACCAAAAAATTAATCCGTATGGCAACTAGACAGAGAAAATGGTGTGTCCCAGTTTGGTGCTTCAATAAAATAAAAGGCCGTTTATCCATCATGAAATGCTCCCTACATTCTATTTCAGTAGGGTGGTTGACAGGAAGGTTGAAGGTGCGTAGGACAAAGGTAACGGCCATGATAAAAGTTCTTAGAATCTCCTAAAACTTTCATATATACAGCTGGGTGTGGGCCCGTCTCCCCTTTCAGCAGTGTGTCGCAAACCTGGGATCTGGGTTTAATTGCTTAACTGTCCAAAGCCAACTTCTCACCTCCTCCAGCTTACTGAAGCTCCCTCTATTTATCGAGTCATGGCTGCTGTCCGGATAACCAAAATAAAGCCTGTGATTGGTTAGCAGCGTAAGTTGCTTCCCATTGGTTATTACAGCAACAGCCACGGCCTGATCAACAGAGGGAGCTTAAGTAAGCTAGTGGAGGTGAGAAATTGTCTGCTTCATGTGCCTGAGGGTCCTTACAACATTTGGCTAGGGGACACACAAATGTCTAGTAACTACTACCCTCCATAAATCTTGTTCATCGCAATTTTAAACAAAGATGAGAAAATATTTTAATGCACAAGTGGTGATAATATCTGTAGAATCAGATAGTTCTGATGTTATCACTTCAGTGTTCTATAGGGAAACGTGTGTATTATAAGGTATATCGCACCCCCTACTGTAAATTATTATTGATATTAGAAGTCATCTCAGACTTATGTAACATATATATATAAGCACTCTGACCGCAGGCGTTTGCCTTTATATGGTCACAGAGCTCCTAATAACATCCATATAATTTACAGTAGGGAGAGAATTATAATTTCTGGAACGCTATCTAAATATAGGTAAATCTGCTTATACATGCAGCATAAGGTATTACTTACTTTGAAGAAAATAGGAGTGGTCCGCAGTTACTCAGAATAAATTATTACTGCTCTCGTAGAAACTTGTTAGCACCTTATAAAGGCCCAACCACCATGTTGGGGAATTGTGCTAAAATATCTTAAGGTTATACTGGAAAAATAGAAAACCCAGCTATATATTATGGAAGGATAACTGTCTTCTGGCTAAATGAGTCTTGTCAGATGCATTTGTGTGCTTGTGGTAGGGTAATTAGATTGCAAGCTCCAGTACGGCAGGGACTCGTGTGCCTGTAAACATCTCCAACATATTCCCCAATGAATAATAATTATGGTTTAATATTTACATAACAGAGGAAACCGCAGAATTGTCATATTATGAGTTTGGTATTTCACTCTTCAGCCATGTTCTATGGTGTCTCGTTACAGTATGTACCTGAGGATCTTTGTGAGTGGAAGTCGTACATTTATACTATGGTGTATATTTATTACACCCCCTAAAAGGAAAAGTGGAGGTGTTGCCCATAGCAACCAATCAGATCCAAGCTATCATTCATCTAGTACCTTCTAGAACATGATAGCTAGAATCTGATTGGTTGCTATGGGAAACACTTCCACTTTTCCTTCTTACAAAGTTCCGTAGATCTACCCCTATATGTCTGTGTTCCTGTAGGTTATAGTTACCAATAACGACCAATCAGATGTTTGCGCTGACTGCACCCTCTCACCCTTATATCTGTGTGCAGGAATAATAAACAGACAGTTTGCAAAGCAAAAAAAAAACTACTTTATTTTATTTTTTTTCTTATAAAAGAAAAATTATAAATATCTCTTTAATAAATCCTCTGTACAAAAAAAACACTTTGGAAACTAAGAAAATAAGATTTGAAATGAAGTAATACAATCAGGTGAATTCCCAACAGTCAGGAACCCTTATTATTATATATACATGGCAGGCTAAACTCTCATTGTACCCCATTACCCCCAGAAGGGGGATATCCAATGCTTGTTACTGCCACAAAGAGGGAGGGAAAGTGACCTAGTTTCTGTGATCATTGAGTTGTGACTTTTTTTTATTTTTGTGTAACTTTCTCTTGTAACTGTAGGGAACTTACACCTTGGGCTGGTGTTACATACATGTCCCAGGCACTAATGAATCCATGCCAGTCACCCGGACACGACACATGTATGAAGCCGTAGCCACGTCTAGAGAATAGTTCATTTTGCTGATTTCACTGGAGGGCAGCAATACATAACTGGGTTATCGTAACACTGTATGGAAAGGAGCGGCAGAACATTTTTTTTCTTCACCTAGAACAGTGTTTGGCTAACTTGTGACACTCCATTTGTTGTAAAACTACAAGTCCCAGCATGCTTTGCCAATATATAGCAGCTTATTGCTGGAAGGGTATGCTGGGACTTGTAGTTTTACAACACCTGAAGTGTCACAAGTTAGCCAACACTGACCTAGAAACATGGTACGTTATGCACAGGGAATTGATGAAAATATGAATTCTGACAGACATTGGTTCAGACCACAAAATGGCTGCCTCCATGTGTGTGTAGAGGACAGGTGCAATGATTTTAGCCCCTCCATACTGCCAATACTATAGGCAGTTGCAGCTAATGCCTCTACCAGGTCTTAATAAAGTTAGTTCTTCCTAAAATCCCAATTTGTGTCCAGGCTTAAACCCTTGCAGCACAATACCCCTCCAGGCACCAATAGTGAACAGAGGAACGCCTGCTGGGTGCATTCTTGTTAATATCACTTAAAATTATTACATATTTTTGCTCAGTAGAAATGACTTCATACAATCTCATTATTCCACCATGTTGTTAAGTTACATCCCACATGGCACCAGACTGGTCGGTGACCTCGTGAACCCGTTTTCAAAATATTATTTCGTATAAAAAAGGAATTTTGCAAACATTTGTGCCTCTTTAAAAAACACCAAAGAGCAGATGGCATTAGGGCATATCTTGTATTTCTGTACGGTATAGGCAAACCTGTAGATAGAAGCTGTTCTAGTGCTATGTGATTATTTTTCTGTCGCTGTGCAGCAGCCGTCACCTCACGTCCTGGAGGCAGCCATTTTTTTGTGGGCCGTGACAATGGAGTTCAGCCCACAAAATGTCTGCCTCCGCTGTGCTTAGGCAATAGTTGCGTTTTAAAATCATCATTTGGAGCTATATAATAGTTGGCGGCCATTTAAACACGGTCGCCGCTTATTTTACAAACCGCTAAGTCTTCATGAATACTGAAGGGAAGCCAGAGCTGTGACCCGCTGATCACTGAAAACCTCTCGGGTCCCGATACAAAGGGAGGTTTGCGGGAGGCGCCTCTAACTGGAGGTCACAGCGGTCCCACTGCCCAGCGTCAGGATAAATTGCTGACAGTCCTGCAGTGTGCGTTTGTCACCGAGCTTCTCCAGCGTGCGGGCAGCTTCGGCCAGCATGCCCACCCTTTGCCCCGGGGCAGACAGGAATGAAGGGGGCAGGTAGCGGCAGGCCAAGAGGAGGGCTTCAGCGTGCTCCCGCGGCGTTAGGGTCGTCTCACGGGTGCCTGGTGGGAACAGAGATAATGCTGGCAAGTCAGGGACCGCTACCACGCTCACTCGCTGGAAACATATTACTCACACATTAAAGGGGAACTCTACCTCAAGAAGATTCTAACAACAAGATTTGTTTGTTTATTTTCATTGCTCTTAGATAATCTTATTTCTTTGCATTGATATACTTGTTTATACTAATCAGATGTGTTCTATATAATAATTACATCTGCTCAGACAATAGAACTCTTGGAATGTTGGAGTTGCCCTTTTTAAAGTAACTGCATATGAGATCAGTAAATGGTGAGGACATGTCGTCATGTCAGTAAGTTTGTGAATTGTAAGGAAAAATGTGTTTGTAATGTATAGAAGGTAGGATGATAAATTGCATCAGAGTTTCATGTCTGTATCCAATGTAAATGGTCAGAGACCATTAATTTCACACCCTCATTGCAAAATAATATACGAAAAACTTTTATCATTATTAAATTGCAACATCCAGTGAAGTAAAAGATTATATTTTTAAACCGTTTATAAATTATTATTAATGGTGCCTAATGATCTCACATCATCAGGTAAAATATACCCCCCCTACTGTAAATAAAAACAATGGACCTGATTCATTAAGGGAAGTTAAGTAAAGAAATTGAGTAAGTAGTCTCCTGGACAAAACCATGTTACAATGCAAGGGGTGCAAATTAGTTTTCTGTTTTGCACATAAAGTTAAATACTGACTGTTTTTCATGTAGCACACAAATATCAGTGTACAAATAAGCCATCATGTATTTGTGTGCTACATGAAAATACAGTCAGTATTTAACTTATGAATCAGGCTCAATACGAGAAACCATTGAGCTCTGTCCCATGGTTCGTACAGGATCCATCGACACGGACCACTTGGCCACTTATCTACCGCTACATAACTACGTCCAAAAAACATTCCCAATGAGTCTGTGGGGAAAACAGTAAGAGGAGGGCTTGTGGGGATCAGAGGGGTTCACAAAGCTTTGTCCCAGTGGATCCCGCCCTGAGACCATGTATGTACATGTATTGCCAAATCTGACAGACTGTAAGCACCACGTTCCCCAGGACATATGAAGCACCCGTGTGGAAGTAGCCCGAGTAAAATACCAGCGTGGTACCTGTGATGCAGATGAGCAGATTTTATCAGGTTATTAAGAGGAAGAAGCACCCGGGGTTTTCGATGATCCGTTAGCATCCAGATAACGGTTTTAACAAACCTGATCATGAACATAAGTAAAACGTTCTTCACGTTACATCCTTGTCCACAATCTATTTTCTTAAAAACACAATATGTGGATTCTAACGCGTCTCTTTACAGGCACAGTTCTTCGCTCCATCCACACACAAACTATTGAACGGAACGTGGTGAAATCACAGAGCTCATTAATCTCTAGGGTAAACACGTCCTCCAAACTCACTGAAGCGATGGATGTACCAAAATTATAACATATTGCATCCACCGCTTCAGGGAGTACGGATAGGAAGTTTACCGTCTAGAGAAATTATCTGTATAACAGTTCCCCGAACAAAGATTAGACCATGGGCTGATCCTGACAACACAGGTTCACACACACCCAGTGGGGGAGGGGGGGGGGGGGGGCGTAGACTTTTTTTTGGGGGGGGGGGGGGGGGGGGCTAAACCAACACACTTTAAAATACAGTCAATCAAACCATTAAAAGCTGGTTGTATAACAGAAGCATCACACAATGTGCCTCAGGGATTATGCCGGTTTCTGGACCCATTCTTCCCGCAAAAGACTGGCTCCTCAGCTCAACTTACGATGGCGCCATTTGGTAAACGTAAAGAGGAAGCTACAGTCCGCTCTTAACTTAAAAATGATTTAATAGAAAGAAGCAACGCCAATATATATTTACAAGCACTCAAGACATTACATTTCTCACCATTAAACTATTTCTACGCCAGAGCGGCATATGATGTACCGAGAAAGTATCTTAAATAAAAGTGCAACACTTTCCCAGTGACTAAAACATGACTGAGTATCTCTACACGTAGCTGTACGGGCTCCAGAGATGGGTTTATGTCAGGGAAAGAGGTTTCTGACTATCTGTAGAGTAGACATTAGTTGGTCCAATGTAACATCTAAAAGATCCAGGGGTTGTATGGAGTTTATAAAATGTATAGAAAACCAACCGGAGACCAACTCTACTTTAAAGATAGGTTGTTGTGTCTTTTCAGTCTAATTCTTTACTGCTCTGGGGGGGGTTCAAATTGTTAATTTGCAGCAGAGCTAGAATAAGTAATATATTGCAAAGCCGTCTTCTCCACTACTTAAAATAAGGGGGAGAGGAGTCCCTTTCTTCTGTGATGACCTCCTGCATGGCTGAGCACAGACTCCTCTCTCTGCTCCAAATTGTCCATGGACAGAGGCCTGTCAGCGCCAGGAGGGGGCGCAATAACGGACAACAGACTGTCAAGTACTTTAATAAGTCACTGATCGACGGTTACTGACAGGGCATTGTCGGGAGGGTCACACTGCAGCTGACCAGCCGCGCTATATCTGTGGATAAAAGAGAAGCAGCTTCAGTATCACCTGCTCGAATATCTAGTCTAATCGTCCCCTGACGATCCTGCGTCCTGCACACAACAGCAAACAGAAGCTCTAAGGTTCTAACCTCGGATGGTGAACGGTCACCCATGCCTGCTGCCTGCTCTCTTACGCCCCCTTCCCCACGAGATAGCATTTAACGACATTGTGCGATTAGCATAAAATGTGCTATAATTCACAGCTACCAATCAAAAACGAACGGTGCAAGTTAAAATGGCCACAAGCAAAGCAAACAAATTGCACAGATCTGGTCTTTCAAAGGTCGTGCCGAGAGTCAAAGCGTCCGGCTCAGCCGATAACATGAGTCACTGGCGGAAAGGTTCTAATTCTGCCCGGTCAAATCTGATGGGCGAACAAATCTGTGAGACTATATAAATGTTACTATGGATTTGTCGTCTGATGCGGCACCGTAATTCCTGGCTCAAACCGATTCATTTCTCTTAGTGCAATTATATATAAAACTACAAAAGAGGATTCTGGTCATGGTTTGTGACTAGATTGACCTAAGCCCCCTTATTCCATGGAAGCAGAATACGTGGCCCCCTCCTAACTCCTGCTGCTTCCTACAACCGCCTCGTTGTAGACCCCGGTTACAGCACACCAGTGCTATCCGCACAATGTTACTCGGTAAGATACGCAGCAATATGTACAACATGCTCCACAGCACCACATTAGTAATCTCCGGTTAATATTCATGCATTGCACTCCCGCCAACTAGGTTACACTATTCCTTCCTCCGGGAAACGATGACACCGGGGTTGCGATTTACCAGAACTAACCACTAAATGTTTCTGTTACCAAGTATATTATTCGTCTGCACTTCCCTCTCCGTCATCATACATCAGCTTTTTTAATTTATTTATTTTTAGAGTGCAAGCTCTTGAGATTGTCAGTAAGAAGATAGTCATCCTGAAATATCCAACTAATTAACCCCTTCCAATGTTTTGTGCGGAGGTGGATACAACGCGGAGGTAGCGGTGAGAGGGGGAAGCTGTCATCACAGTGCGATGTATGATAGTAAGAGAAGGGGGTATGATGTCACACAAGCTCAAGGGTCCGTGGAAACGCTCCTTACCTTCTTTACCCGACGGAGGTACCCTCCTGCGCAGGCTCCGGTCCAGCAGCTGATGCGTCCGTGTCGGGCTTGCCCCGGCCATTAGTCGAGATGTGGCTTCATGCAGGAAAACCTGAAGGGAGAAAACAGTCGTCGTTATATTATTAGCTCTTGTATTATATCTGTGACCAAAACCATATTCCCGTACATGGCCTCCAGTATCTTTAACGACACTATGGATTCTAGCTCCCGCCTGTGCTTCTCAGCGGCGTATTTGTATCATCAGGCATAGATGTTTATCTCCGTTACCCTGGGGCAAGACACAGCTCTTTATTGGATACAATACTAGCTCGAGAGCAGCTCTGTGCTGGATGATATAATAGACACGGCTGAAAATCACGGATGGAAGCTAGAAACAGGAGCGCATTTAGTCAAAGAGACATTGGGGCAGCACAAGATAGTAAGTCAAAGTTATATGAAGGTGGAAACGCCTCTAAAAAGGTGCAATTGTCACTCAATTGCAACAGGCTGTTATTAACGCTGATGCAGGAGGCTGGACGGCGTGATAGTCAGCCCGTCACTTACACAGCCGTTGTGTGCGTTATATTCGTTCTGCGGCCATACTTAAGGAACCAGCGCCCCTGGTTACATATCGCACCACACTCACCCTGCGCATGGCGGGCCGGAAGTACTGGGCTAATCTGCGCAAGCTGCTGAGGTCCAGCTGGAAGCCCCGGAGCTCCTGGGGAGACGCCGGGTGGATGAGGTTCGGCTGCTGCCCCGGAGAGCTCTGCTGCTGCTGCCAGATGTTGGTTCTGGTCACCAGGAGAAGGTCACACATGAGAAGTTGCACGGCCTACAAGAAGAAGAGGAGTATTGTATATAATATATTGTATCACTGATCTCACCCGGGAACGCTCTAGTTATTATTTGGAATATTGCGCCCGGTTCAGTGCACAAAATGCAGCTTTAGGAGTCAGCCCGGGTGGTTGCAGCCATTTGTGGGCAAGGAACTAGCGACAGATTTCGTTTCATGCAGTCGTTATAGTGAAATACATCCCCTTTCTCAAGGACAAAGACGTGTGCGCTATTTACACCCAGCCAATAAGGCACCTACATCAGTACGTTGTGTGGCCATGTGACATGTAACCGAGAAATATTGTAGACAGACATTGTTCATCCGTAGATGTAAACCAGAGCCCATAGCAAGGAATGTAAAAATCACACGCAATATACATAATAAAATCGGCCAACTGCTGCTCAGGAAAACCGCTATAAGCTGTAGTAGAGGGGTAAAGGGTGACACCATAACTAGCCACCAGCCACCCAGAGGTGCCCCCATGTAAATGCTGAATGCCAGCCGTGAGAATAACGGATACAAGAGACACTGAGCTGAATAGCCGGCCAGCGGCTCACACACATACAGTAACACAGAGTTTTTGGTTACACCTGAGCAAGAGGTTTAGTGCCGAACAAACGGTAAGAGCAGCCAGAGAAGCAAGCGGCTAGTTAGCTGGGTCTTGCTAGGATCTCCTCACAATGCAAATAGCTGTTGTATACAGTTTATACATTAAACGATAATAAGTAAATGAGGGAGTACAGCAATAACGAGTGAATAAAATGGGTTAACAGGCATAAATTGTTTGACATACTTGGTATGGGTGGCTTTGTAGGCCTTAATGGAACCATGCCACTACTCATAACTGGTCACCCATAGGGTCATCTCCTAAACAAACACACCGGCACCCTCACAGTCAGGGAACTGGCCGAGTCGGGTCAATGCAATGGGCTAGAACCCACCAGGTGTCAGCCCACCAAAAGGTCACCTCAACAAGGCAAAGGATGGACGGGGCGGCTATAAATTACCCACAGTAGGCTCATAGGAAGCAAATCCCAAACACTGTTCACCAAGGCCCTTCACATAGCCCCAGGATGTAGACGTAGTCCATGTCTGTCTCTTCGAAGTGACAGCGGTGGTACGTGGACCACGCAACGAAGGCTCGGTAGAGAACTGTTCAGCTAGTTGGAGGTCAACCATCTCGTCCGATTGGTAGCGGTATTAAGTGTCACATGACCACACAACATATTCATACACAGGTGGGTCTCCAAGGTTAAGCGTCTATTTTTGAGATGGTGACGAGTAACAAGCAATAAAGGAACAAAAGAAAAGAAAAATAACTCACTGAGTTTGAACAGCCGAGCAGGTATGTGGAATAGACCTCTTCATATAGGACATATGACATACAACATACATATTGGCAGGGGGACCATGGGATCAAATCAGGGAGCAAGAACAATACATCATGTTTAAAGACCTAGCTTTGAATATACTTTGTATCCCTCATTTAAGTATTGTTACAGCAAACACGGAGAGCCTGGCAGGGATGTCGCAGGTCAGGCGCTGCCTCTGTATTGCACTGCAGACACATTGCACATAGGGAATAGAACATGCAATGCAACTACAATGCACCACAGCTGCAGCGATGGCAGGAGGCGCCCCCTGCTGCCCGGGAGGACTGATCGCTACTACCACAGCTCTGCTCACCTTGTCCACATTGCTGTTACTGGAAGGGCTGGAGTTGAGGCTGTCCCGGAGGTAGCTGCTGGCCTTCTCGCACTGCCCCAGGCTGACCTGCGTGCTATCCTGCTTCCCCAGCAGAGTCCGCACCGCTTTAAAGGCGTAAAGAGCAGCTTTTGGCAACATGTTTCTGGTTATAAAGAAAACAAGACATACAAAAATGAATTAACCTAACACGTCAGGCTACGTACATCTCTACATGGGAACTTCAGCCACCAGACAAGATATCTCGTCCCCTACAGACAGTGCCGGAAGCCATTTTGCGTTGGACGAACCAATCATCCTGCTGGTTATGATTTACTAGGAACCATTACCATCATTGAGGCGTGGGGTGCCTCATGTCTCAGTAATGGCTCCTGTTCTTACTGAATTATAGGCTGCCTTATGAGCATTGGTTCAGCGCACAATATGGCTGCCATCACTGCACGACCTACGGCTCCGTTCCAAGCCAATGATGGTATTTTGGCTTTAAATACTTAACCCTTTGTCTGCATATTAAGCACACTGGTAATGTTTAGGTGATGAAGCACCTCCGCAAATTAATACTTTAGATTCAGGATATTAATTGGACACAAAAAAAAAAAAAACTTGCGTAATGGAAAAAATAATCATATTAAAAACTGAGGAAAATTTAATTGTATGAAAGGGGATCGCGGCAACCATTTTTTCCCCCCCCCAACAGCGCTAAATAATTCCTATTAACCAATGTCCCCACCCCCACATAAGGAGATATAGGAGACTTTGTTGACGTCTAATATAAAGAAATTAAACACTTACGCGATAAATATTCTCCTTTGTTCCATTTGCAACCAATTAATTTAACTAATTAATAGAAACATCTCATTCCTATATTACCAGCACAACTGTAATACACCCCCTCCCACCCCTCCAACTCACTCTGTGGTGTGAAGTGGTTTCGGCATGTACTCCACCACCGGGTATAATCGCTGGGCTGCTTCGTCGTCGCCTTGCAGCCAGTTAATAGCCACGATAATAATGGAGGCCCACCACTTGGCCACGGGGTCCGTCCCTGTGCAGGAAAATGAGGAGGCGACCACGTGAAGATACATATCGTTTGCTTCTGTCTCTATTTAAGTTTATACTATTGTCATAATGATTTGGCCACAAGGGGGCACTGTGCTGAACATGATCGCATTTGTTTTGAAGACTTGTATGGCCATGTGCTTTTTTTACTTATCATTTAGGACAATATAAAAGGAGAATAAAGCTTGCCCTTAGGAATTATGAGAGAGGCCATTAGCTGAAGGAGTTTAAAATCATGTGTTGTGAGCTGATAATGTTACTCACCACTGGGGGGTTTTAAGGCTGTAGTGTAATCAGTCAATTAGGAAGGAAGTGGGAGTGTCGTGGAAAGAACATATCAAGCAGTGTGAGAAGGAGAGAGCTTCCTGTTTCCTGGATCCGGAGAAGCTGCAGCATCAGGCTTAGTATCTGGCTCCTCTGTATTTGTAGTTTTATCTGTTGTGATTTGTTTTTGCTTTTTCTACCTCTCTCTCTGTTCTCTCCTTCTGCTTGTCTGCTTCTCCTGTCTATTTTTCCCCCTTTTTCTTTACTTTGTCCTCCCTTCCCCAGCATGGCATCATCCCGCCCCAGAAGGTCCCGCTCCATTCCCGCCAGGTTTGCGGGGTCCCCTCCCCCCCCGTCGTCGCTGGCTGCGACTTCAGCCCCAGCAGTTCCCCCTGGCCCCCCCCGTACTGCCCAGTTGCCTGTATGCCCCCCGGGTCCTCCCGGCGGAGGCATTAGTATTTCCATGAGGGCAGCCGCCCGCCGCCCACGTGACTCGGCCGCCGCGAGTGTGTCTCGCGGGGCGGGGCCGGGTCGCGCACGCAGGTCTAGGGCTCCGGAGCGGGCGGTGAGGCCGCTCGTGTCCGGAGCCGTCCACCGCATTAGGCAGGCTGCCAGAACCCGAGGCAGGGGATCTCCTTCCCCCGCGCCTGGGGTTCCCTCCGTGGCCTCGCCAGCTCCAGCCCCCCCTCCCTCCTCCGTCGGGCCTACTGTCTCCCCCTCCATCCCTCCTGGTCATGCCGCCAGTAGTGTGGTCCCGGGCCTGCCTGCGGTGGAGCAGGGCCAGGGGTCCCCTTATAGAGGCCTGGGGCCCGTTATTGTTCATCCCGTTTGTTCTCCGGGGTCACTAGGTCTGGGGGCGGTTTCAGGGTCCCCCTCCTTGGTTTCTTCCGGGCAACAGTTTCCTGGGTCCCTGCCTCATTCCCTCCATTATTCGTGCCACCTGTCCACCCCCCACGCCCTTCTCCCTCTCAACCCCCTTTCCTCCCTGTCCTCCTCCCAGGCCAGGGACCCCCCCCCTCCTCCCTCCTCATCCTCCCCCCTCCTTTTTTCCATGGACTCCTTGCATCAGGCTGGGGTGGGGATATCTTCCAACAGGGCCCCTGGTTTGCTGGGCCCAGCCCCGGTGGGTTTCCCCCTAGGTATGGGGGGTTCAGCCCATCAGCAGTCCCCTTCTGTTTGTTCGGCTCCTAATCGATCACTGGCCTCTGACACAGCCGTGATGTGGCCGTTGCAGCAACATGTCGGCCAGCACCACAGGGTGGAGGGACCCGCCCCCTCTTGGTCATTACCGTACCCCCCTAGAGGTTATGGGTCTGTAGTGGAAGCGGGGAATTTGTGGTCGGCCCCTTATCCAGCCCTTGCGGGTCAGTACGTGCATTCTTATCCTCAACCCTCCTTGTTTAATAGTTCTGGCGTTTCTGGTACGGATTCGTTTTCTCTGGTTAGACAACAAGGAAGTAGGGGTCAAGGGGTTCCCCCTCAAGCGGGTTTCCTAGGTCACCTCATGGTTCCCCCCCCGGTGCCTACCCCGGATGGGGTTCCTACTCAACAGTTGCATAACCTGTCTTCCCCACGTGCTAACATGTCTTCTTATCCAGTTTCACAGATGCAGCCATCTTCAGTCGCAGGGCAGACGGGCGTGGACGGAGCAGGGTCGCAGCTCCAACGGGAAGAGGCAGCGGGGACTTCGACAGGGCAGCAGGGGTCGCACCAAGTTGTTTCGGAAGGCGAGGGCGGAGCGAGATTGGACCTGCAGGAGGCGCAGGCAGCGGTCGGTGAGTATGATGGTTCTACTGTAAGCAACACCTACATGTCCAGTTCTAGCATAGCCACCACCAGTGATGAGTCTGCCCCATCTTCTCCCAGGCAGGGTCAGCGCAAGCTCATTAAAATTCTTAACACCCACTTCGGGGGAACTAAGAGGAAGAACGTAGATCGGCGGGAGGCAGCGTCTCCTACTCCGGCTGGAGGTCCCCTAGTTAGATGTGAAAACACGGCATTGTTGATAGGAGTTAGGCGCAGCATGAGGCACAAGATCAAGAGAGGTCATTATGTTGATATATTTGAACTGACGAAGGTCGCTCAAAAGGAGTTGGCGGCTGCGTGCATGCGAGGGGGAGTCGGGGAGGATGCTTACAGAAACTTTTCGAACTGGCTGACAGGGTACTCCGTTTTCTCAGCTTGTTATTTGGAAACTAGACCTGATGCACTTATAGACGTATGGAAATACCTTCACCTTATTAATGAGATGCATAGTTGTGAACGCCCAGGTACCTGGAGATTGTACGATAAGCTGTTCCGTGAGAAGGTACACGGTCAGCTTTATATGCCCCTGGCTTTTAAGGATGTTGAGATCTGGTTAAGATTGAATAGAGCCCAGGTGTGGGAGGTGAGCATGGGGTACGGTCCCCCTCAGTTAACCAGGTTTCCGTATGGGGGGAGACGAGGTGCTCCCCAGTCTTCCAAAAACCGTTGTTTCGCCTTTAACAATTCCTCATGCGGGAGGGGGGATTCGTGCCGGTATAGACACGTCTGCACCAATTGTAGAGGTAGTCATCCCCTTAAAGAATGCCCTAGGGGCTCCGTCGGAGTCGGTAGGGGACGGGGAGGGGCGGGGGGTTCTGTCTAAAGCGGACTCCCCCATTATATTCCCTATCCTCTGCAAATGGCTGTCCCTTTACCCAGATGCGGCGCAGGCCTCTTTTCTCAGGGAGGGTTTTCGCCTTGGTTTTCGTCTTCCCATAAATAGTGGGGTGGCGGGTACTGCCGCCAGAAACCTTCGCTCAGCGTATGCACACCCCGACATCTTAGCGGAAAAAGTGGGTAAAGAGATAGGCCTTGGGCGCATGGTGGGTCCTTTTTCATCCCCTCCCATTCAAGACTTAGTCATTTCCCCGGTGGGAATAGTACCTAAGAAGGCCCCAGGAAAATTTAGGTTAATCCAGCATTTATCTTACCCGGCGGGTAAGTCAGTTAATGATGCTATTGACCCCCAAATTAGCTCAGTGGTGTACCAGTCCTTTGATGATGCGTTAGCACTAGTGAGAGAATTTGGCAATGGTGCGCTTATGGCCAAGTTGGACATAGAATCGGCCTTTCGCCTCCTTCCGTTGCATCCAGAGTCCTTTAAATTTATGGGTTTTAGAATTCAGAACCGTTACTATGTGGATCGGTGCCTGCCAATGGGCTGTTCAGTATCGTGCGCATATTTTGAGGCGTTTAGTTCATTCCTCCATTGGTGTATCGGGGCGGGGACGGGACATCGCGGCATTGCGCATTATCTGGATGACTTCCTGTTTATAGGTCCGGCTGATTCCCCTAGTTGTAAGGAAACACTGTATGCTGCGCAGGCGTTGTTTCGTGTGATGGGGGTGCCAGTAGCTGCAGACAAAACGGAGGGCCCGGCCACATGCCTGAGGTTTTTAGGTATCGAAATTGACACAGTGGAAGGTTGTTGTCGTTTACCATCTGATAAAGTGGCTAAGTTACAATCCCTGATACAAGAGGTCTTGGCTGTTCCATCTTGTACGTTGCGTAAAGTTCAATCATTGCTAGGTTCTTTCAACTTTGCCTGCCGAGTAATACCCATGGGCCGAGTATTTTGTAGGAAGCTTCAGCTAGCAACGTCAGGCTTGCGTAGTCCCCATTCCCAGGTGCGTTTGTCAACAGAGATTAGGGAGGATCTAGGCATATGGAGTCGTTTTCTAGTGGCTTTCAACGGTGTAAGAGTATGGCCAGCACACGCAGTAGCTAGTACTTCGTTGGATTTGCATACAGACGCATCAGGCTCGAAAGGTTTTGGTGCCTTTTTTCAAGGGGAATGGTGCGCGGCACCCTGGCCGGAGTCATGGAGATCCGAAGGCCTGGTGCGAAATCTGTTAACGTTAGAGTTGTTTCCCATCGTTGTGGCTTTGGAGCTGTGGGCTGTCCGGTTGCGCGGCAGGAGCGTGGTTTTTTGGTGCGACAACTTAGGTGTGGTGCAGGCTATTAACAAGCAAAGCGCCTCCTCACGCACGGCGATTAATTTGCTCCGTGTCCTGGTGTTGAGGTGTTTAGAGTCTGATATTACCTTTCGGGCACGTCATGTTCCTGGCGTGGACAACCAAATAGCTGATGCTCTTTCCCGCTTTGAATGGCAGCGTTTTAGATCTCTGGCTCCACATGCAAGTTTAACTGGCTTACAGTGTCCTCCTTATGTTTGGCAGATGGTTCGTTAGGGATAAGGTGGCTAGCAGAAGCGTCCCTGGCTCCGGCAACTAGGAAATGTTATCAAGGGGCATGGGAACGTTGGTTGAGTTACTGCGCATCTTGCAACAGCGACACTTCAGGTCAGATTCCCTCCATTACGGGTTTTATGTGGAAGTGTTACAACGAAGGGGTTTCTAGAGCAAAGATGGGGTCCCTTTTGGCTGGTATTTCATTCACGGCTAAGTTGAACAGCGCGCAGGATCCCACAAAGTCATTTATCATAACTAAAGCGCTGAAGGGTTGGGCCAGGATTCAGCCTATAACTAGCGACACACGCCGGCCGATTGACGGGCAAATTTTAGCCAGATTGATTGCGGCATTGCGTTATTTAGCTACAGATGACTATGAGGCTTTGCTATTCGGGCTGGCTTTTTCAATGGCGTATCACGGAGCCTTTAGGGTTAGTGAGTTGGTAGCCAGATCTAAGAACGACATAGGGGGAGCTTTGTTGTTTAGAAATGTTATTTTACAAACTAATGTGATACGTTGTAAGATAGTCAAATCCAAAACGGATCAGCTAGGCAGAGGTCATTGGTTAGCGATTACGGAGCAGCAGGAAACATCCATATGCCCGGTCAAGCTGGCCAATCAATTCGCTAAAATTCGCCCCCCAGGGGAAGGTTTGTGGTTAAGTCATTCTGACAATACGCCAGTAACTAAATTTCAATTTAGTGCTTTGTTAAAACGGGGCCTTGGGGAGGTTGGCCTTAACCCTGTTGAATATGGCACGCATTCCTTCAGAATAGGGGCGGCCACCGCCGCTGCAGCCAGAGGGGCATCTGTCAATGAGATTCAAGCGCTAGGGAGATGGAAGTCACAGGCCTATAAGAAATATATCCGGCCGGATAAATGAGCCTTGTAAGGGCTCTTATATATATGGTCATGTTCTCTCCTTATGTCTCTCATGGTTCTTTATCGCTTTCATCTCTTCTTTTCTCATCTATCACTTGGTGACCCAGGGTTATGCTGCTCGCTGTGTTAAACGGGGGCATGGAGGGATTTTTCCTCTTGTTTTCCTTGGCAAGGCCTGATTAGTGTGTGTGCCTCCCGGGGTTTACAAGGGGTTTTTACCTACATATGGGTTACCAATTTTCCATTTCCTTTTGTTAAGAATTAAAGAATAAAGATAATTCCAGTTTAGCGAGACAAAATAGATAAAAATAAATAAATAAATCAGTCAATAAACGAGACAAAATAGATATAATCAATTGCCTTTAGAACTAAAGATAGGATCTTTTTTCCCTTTCCAATATTCGAATTTAGTTGGGGTGGCCCCTCTGGTAGGGAGGGGATACCTCAGCGAAGTGTTATAATTTAAATAAAAATAAAGATAAAATAATAATATAGTTCCGTTTGTTAACACGGTTGTTTGGTGGATCATGTCTCAGACACGGTTATGATTGATGAGACTATTCAATTTGTTTTAGGTTTTTCGGTGAAGAAGACGAGGATATGGGTCGTGGGTCATTCATTTATCTTTTGGGCTGCGAAGCACAGGATAGCGGAGAGTTGGTCCGGTTTCACACACCCAGTTGACATCCGCTGGTTGGGTAAAAGGGGCATGGTATGGGCGGCTTTGATTCCCACGTTAAGGGAAGAAATAGAAGTGCACGGTACCCCGGATATAGTGGTCATTCATTTGGGAGGTAATGATGTAGGAAAGGGCAAATCCCTTGATTTAATCATTAATATTCGTGAAGATCTCGCACAGATACATGCCCGATGGCCTTCAATGAAGGTTTGTTGGTCCAACATTATACCTCGATTGTCCTGGAGATCATCTATTCCCCCGGCCACATTGATAAAGGTGGTTAAAAAGATAAATGGATACGCAAGACAGAACATTAGGGGCACGCAGGGGGTTGTCATTAGTCATCCTGGGTTAACGGTAGACAAGAGGCATCTTTTTAGAGCAGATGGGGTTCATTTGTCGCCAGTAGGAACGGTTTTGTTCATAGAGAGGATTTTTTCAGAGCTCAAGGGTTTAGTTTTTTCTTTAGGTGGCGGGCCGCGTGGTCCGTAGGGCACTCGGCTGTGGCAGGAGAGCATGGCAGTCATAAGGTTGTTAAACATACGGTACTTAATGTGTTGGCAATATAGCCTTGGTTCCCTCAATGTTATTAGACTCGTTGGTACTCTAGTAAGGAGTATCAGGTTTTTGCCTAGAAAGGGCTTGACCAGTTTGAGTCAGAGGGTATTGAGTTAATTTATAGTGTATAGTACCGGCCAATAGTTAAGGCTTAACCTGGGTTGGTGGAAAGGAGGCGATCTTCCACCGTATTGGTTCATGTTGGTTTTAGCTGGCTGCCTTTGCTCTTCGCCACCTCTATAAAGAAAAAGGTCCAAATTGCTTATAGCTTTGATAGTATTGATAGATAAAATAAAATAAAGATAATTAAAATAAAATAAAATAAACATATAATTTAAATAATAATAATGTAATAAAAGGACCTTTTTTATTCCAATCTTAAGTCGGTGTCCGTGTCTTTATTTTATGGTTGTATTTGTGGGGATGTTTTAAACAAAGAGGGGAATGCATTTGAAGGGTAATCAACACTATGCATTTTATTATGAGAGAGGCCATTAGCTGAAGGAGTTTAAAATCATGTGTTGTGAGCTGATAATGTTACTCACCACTGGGGGGTTTTAAGGCTGTAGTGTAATCAGTCAATTAGGAAGGAAGTGGGAGTGTCGTGGAAAGAACATATCAAGCAGTGTGAGAAGGAGAGAGCTTCCTGTTTCCTGGATCCGGAGACCCACCCACCCGCCCTGGTTCCAGGTTATTGATTATGTTCCCTCGTCACGAGGAGCGAGGTTTTTGAATGGCAGGAGAGCATGGCAGTCATAAGGTTGTTAAACATACGGTACTTAATGTGTTGGCAATATAGCCTTGGTTCCCTCAATGTTATTAGACTCGTTGGTACTCTAGTAAGGAGTATCAGGTTTTTGCCTAGAAAGGGCTTGACCAGTTTGAGTCAGAGGGTATTGAGTTAATTTATAGTGTATAGTACCGGCCAATAGTTAAGGCTTAACCTGGGTTGGTGGAAAGGAGGCGATCTTCCACCGTATTGGTTCATGTTGGTTTTAGCTGGCTGCCTTTGCTCTTCGCCACCTCTATAAAGAAAAAGGTCCAAATTGCTTATAGCTTTGATAGTATTGATAGATAAAATAAAATAAAGATAATTAAAATAAAATAAAATAAACATATAATTTAAATAATAATAATGTAATAAAAGGACCTTTTTTATTCCAATCTTAAGTCGGTGTCCGTGTCTTTATTTTATGGTTGTATTTGTGGGGATGTTTTAAACAAAGAGGGGAATGCATTTGAAGGGTAATCAACACTATGCATTTTAATGTATTTTGTTTACGTTTTGCTGTCTGTTCTCTATTCTGCAGCGGTGCATTCATCAAAACCTCTACAGGATGCACAGGAATAAAAAATGCCTCTTATTTGGGAGGCTTAATACACATTTCCAAAACTCCAAATCCCATCCCCCCCACCAGCCAATCAGAAACCCCTAATGAGGAAATGTACACACGGACGAATCTATATAGAGAATAAACAATAGAAAGTGCACACGCGTTAGTAGAGGTACGATACGCTCACCTGTGACAGCCGCCATGCTGGAGCTAATGGAGAAGGTGTGGTTGGTTACGGCAGCAGCGTCCGAGCACCCGTTCAGCAGCTGCAGATATTCCAGAGCATCGGAGAACTCACTACGGGAAGAGGAGACGGAACAGACAACTGAGTAACCGCACGCGGGAAGGAGGGTAGTGGTCAGTAGATAGGAGCATGAAGGAAGGACGCAGAACAGAAAATAGAAAGACAATGCCCACAGGCCAGGGCTAGAGAACATTTATACCGCTTTTCACAAAAGAAAAAAAAAAATTAATATAAAAACATACAAGGAGAACAAAATTGTTCTTCCAGATATAGGGGCATATTTAATAAAGCACGATAGTGCTTTTAACGGATAATTAAGGTCCCACAGTATCCTCCGCAAATTTATTAAGGGGGCATCGCAGCAGATATCATGGATATCTGCTGCTTTGCACTCCTCTTCGTTTTTGGGAGCAGTCACCATTCAACAGAATGGTGACTGCTCCTGGCCGCAATCTAACAAGTCCCGAAAAAACATTTTTTTCGGGAACTTGTCATGTTAATGTACGCCAGCTGCAGCTGGCGGTCATCATCCGAATTGAGGAAATCTAATGCTGTCAGCTCTGCTCCGAAGAGCAGAGCTGGACAGCGCATGTGTGGAGGGATCACATGATCCCTCCCTGTCACTCAGCGCGCTCTCTCTGCAACGATAGGGGATCTGTGTGCGCATGTCCAGTTCTTGGAACTGGACATGCGCACTTGAAGAGTGAAGAGAAGACCCGAAGACAGCGCTTCCGAAGAGGGGGGTAAGTATATTTGTTTTTTTTCACAGAAACAGCAGATTATCGGGACTGCTGTTTCTGTACTCCGGTTTTGATAAATTTGAGAAATGAATCAATACTTATCCGTCCGATAAGGATTGATAACCATTTCTCTATTTCAACGATAAATGATAAATGTGCCCCATAGTGTTACAAGAAATGATTGGAGAGTCTGGTAACATAACCCTGGGGACGGAGGACAAAGGAGGAAGTGTTGCACACAGTAGTAATTAGCGTTTGTAGCCACGAAATGCTAGTGGCTTCCTCAGTGCCTTCTCACTGAAACGCGTTAGAGTACCTGTTACTATTGTACACTGTGGGTTGTACCATAAACAGACACACACACGTCGCACACTTACCCCTCCCCCTCTGACAGGGGCTTAGTTTGCTCCGGCTGCGCCACACAATAAAGCGCCTTCTCCAGGAGATGCTCGCGGAAAGCTTGAGTCACCTGAGCCAGCGGGTCCACTAACCCCAAACACAAAATACAAGACCAAGATTAATACATCAAACTAACCTGTATTCCAAGTAAACATCTGCCCGGTGTGATGTACAGATATTACATAGAACATAGGTCTGTTCTGCCGGGTATGAGCTGATCAGGGCGGTCAATGATACCTACACTCAGTAGTGTGGTGTATATGGTGATATTTATAGATTGATATGAAGATGGTACCTGAGCTTACCATGCTGGTATAATAATATTACATATACACACACACGCAGTATATTAGGTTGGTACCTGCACTGCCCGCTACGCTGTAAATCGTGTCCCTGGGAGAGCTCCTCACGCTCCAGTCTCCATCGACAAAGAAACGATGTCCTAGAGGATGGCACAACCACTGCATGGCAGGAGGGATGGCCACACTCTGCGCCAGGCAGACCTGACGGGCACTGCACAGGAAGAAGCGCTGCGGAGAGAGTGTGTGACGAGGTCAGAGCCTGGCACGTGGCAGTGGGTGTAAAGGGATGGTGGCACTACAAGGGCAGGGGAGAGGGAAGGCTCTGCAGACTGTAACGGGAGGGGATACACAGCGTGGACACACAGAGGTTGCACCACACATAATCTGAGTGGCTGAAGGTGGGTATATATGTATATATTGGAAACGCCCATCCCCGGATAAGTTTGACACACAGATTTCAGTATTAGGGGACATGGGAGAAATAGGTTGGGAAGGGGAGGGGGGGGGGGGCTCACTCACCGCTAGGAAGTGGAAACGGCGATGCAGACTAGCTTTAACTCGCAACGCGGCCCCCACGTAGATCTCCGCCAGTGTGGCCACTGAGATAGTGTTCCCTGCACAGTCCGCCAGGTTGACAGCGCTCAACGCCATATTGATGGCAGACAGATGACCTCCCACATGCTTCCCTAGAGAAGAGAAAACGTGAAGCACAGAAATAATCAACATATGGATTAACTCTTTCCGTGCAGGGCAGACTGTTGTCAGTCCTTCTATAGCTCTGTACACACAGATACCCCGGTATACCTGTCATGTGCAGCTGGTGCAGACGGTGGTAAACCAGGGCGGCCTCTCTGCAGCTCTTCCGCACATCCTCCTTCAGCTGGTGGTCCCGGCGGAAGCCCCCGGCCCGCTCCGCCAGCCAGCGGCCCACCCACAGCCGCTGTAACACATAGCGGATGACGCTCCACGTAAGACTGCAGCACAGGTCGAAGTTAGACGTGGGGAGGGGTCTCCCCAGAGCTTTCAGGGCTTTCCAGAGGTGGAGCGAGGCCTGAGCAAAGTCCCCCTGGAAAGAGGAGGACATCACGTTATTCTGAGCTACAAGGAGTGGGGGGAACGGATCATAAAGTCTCAAACAACAATGCAAGTTAAATTCTCCTTATAACTCTTCATAAAATGGCTTAGCGGATTGTTTTCTGACAACGAAACAGTTTAAGAACACGTGTCGTGGACACAAATTTTGGGGGCTGAAGGATTACCCTATCAACCAACAAGTGGTATCATGGAACAATGGAACGAGTGGTACCACGATGGCCCTTTATGACCAATATTCTTGAGTCACTGGTTCTAAGTGGATGAATAGACTGCAATATACTTATTATAGGCTCAGCGCACACAATTATTGCCTCCCCTATGTAAGATGTTATTTAAAGGACAGCTCCAGGGGGGTAGACTTACTAAAAGCTTCTAAAAAAGTAAAAGTGGAGGTGTTGCCCACACCAACCAATCAGATTCTAGCGATCATCTTTTAGAATGTACTGGATAAATGATAACTAGGATCTGACTGGTTGCTATGGGCAACGCCTCCACTTTTCCATTCTAGAAGATTTAGTAAGTCTACCCCCAGATCACAAAACCTCATCACAGTCCAGGACTGACAAAATGTCATTGCTTGAGCCCGTTTGTCAGCAGTTGAGTTATTCTGTCACATCTGTAATTAAACAGGATTATGCAGAAAACATGGCACATTCCAAGTTGCTGTATAGTCAGTACAGCCACCTGCACTCTACTTAGACTGTTACTATATCTTCTGTATAGGAGTAAGAGAAGTAGTTTACACTGATTGGCTGTTATACAGGTCATTACTTGATAAAAGACAAATACAATCAGTGGTGAAAGTCCCCCCGGGTCCAGGAGCTGAGCTGGGGCCTGGTTGACCTGTCAGAGCCCAAATGCAGCTGTTTAGTAGATACGGGAGACTTCCCTGTACTCTAGCAGTAATACTGCACAATGCTCAAATTTGGAAATCCTTCTATAACTACTGGTGCAAAGACCAAGGGGACAAAGACCAAGCAGCACTAAAATTCGGGCCACAACAGGGGCTCCCGCTGCACCCTCTCGTGCTACGTCCCTGAAACAATCACCGCACTGATGTTTGTAGAGAGTTATAGATCATCTGTATAATTCATGACATTGTGGAGTCGATTAAGAACTTTGTCCAATAAGAGTTTGGCTAGATGTTGTTCAGTTGAAGAGTTGTACTTATTTTGGCTTGAAGTTCCGGTTGTAGATTTGCCCGGTGGTGGGATATGTAATGAGCCTATAGATAGCCAGATGTAGCTTACCCGCGACAGATCGACATCGGCTTGTTTCCGGTGACACCAGAAAAGGACTGAGGATTCCGAGTGCAGCCGAGTGACCGGCTCGCCGTAAATAAACAGGCGGATGAAAACGGCCAAGACAACGATGAGGTTTATGGGCCAGAGGAGAGCGGAGGGCGAGAGCCAACTTAACAACGAGGAGGTCTCTGCAGAGAGAGAGACAGACAAGTCATATACATTAGAGACATACTGTCCTATAGTAGCCGTAACCTAGGCTGGTATCCTTCACAAGTTGTGGGACTTACCCGAGGGCCCCATTTCCAGCATGTTTCTGCCGCTGCCGTGAAACTTGTCACTTCCAGAGGACTCTTGGCTCCTGGATCCCCCCATCAGGAAAGACAGGGGGTTGAAGGAGAGACAGAGGAAGACGAAAACACAAAGCGCCATACGGGAGCGGTCCAGCATCCCGCTGCTGGGGGAGGAGGGGACCTCTTGCTTCACTTGCACCTGAAATGTAGAATGCATATTGAATGAGTGTGTGTCAGCATTATGACATTATGGGTCTGAGCATGTGAGATGGAATCTAAACAGCTTACGTGTGTTGTGAGTGCGAGAGAGAGCGAGCAAGAGCGGGGGAGAGAGCGAGCAAGAGCGCGGGAGAGAGCGAGCAAGAGCGCGAGAGAGAGCGAGCAAGAGCGGGGGAGAGAGCGAGCAAGAGCGCGGGAGAGAGCGAGCAAGAGCGCGGGAGAGAGCGAGCAAGAGCGCGGGAGAGAGCGAGCAAGAGCGCGGGAGAGAGCAAGAGCAACTATGGGTCTGTGAGAAGTATGGTGTATAATGCACAGAGATAAATGACAGTGGAGAATGGATTGGAGTCTGTGAGGGAAGGCTAGGTGCTCACCTTGGCTTCATCACAGAAGGGGCTGTCAGGCTCAGAGTCACTGCTACACTGAGACAGGGGGCTGCCGCTGTGAGATGGAGACCCCACGTCTGACGGAGGAGGCGTGAGAACATCCATCATCTCCGCTTTAACGCCATCCATATTAATCCCAGTACCGGCAACAAGGTCTTTTAAAGTACCTAATGAGGGGGAAAAAAATATATATATATAAAACACAACTTACCAACCTTCCTGTCAAATCCCATTAACGGTTCATCAATATCATTTACCACACGTCAAGTACACAGAGCAAAGGCAGCCATTTTGTGACCCTGCAGCTCACCGCCTCACAATGCGCCTTTAGTGGAATCACTGGTCCCTAGTGAATTGGTTGGCCACGTTCTAATAAATATGGGTATAGTCCACAAAATGGCTGCCTCCGCTGTGTACAGGTGACAGGCGAGCTTTAAATCAGCTGTTCCCCTAAGGAAGAACAAGAGGGTTCTCTCACTGTTTTTCTGTGCGGCCATTTTGAGCATAATGTTCTCCTGTTTCAGTTTCACATTGTTTTGCTGCAGATAGCGAATGTAGTCAATAGCCTTCTTCAAAATGGATGACTTGTTCAGCTGTGGGCAGAAAGGTGCGAAATGGAGATTTGCAAGTAAATATTAGCATAGCTATGAGCACACGAAGCCATTCAGCTACCGCTCACTGTTATGGCGCGTACCTTGGCTTCCGTTCCCACCACAAGGTCCTTGAGCTCGATAATCTTGTCATTGATGGACGACCTGTATCGTTTCTCTATGGCGTTGTGCGCCGTCCGTTTCTCCCCCTTGACGTTCAGCATGGCCATCTTGCCGTTAGAATTTATACGGTTTATCGGCAGCTTGTCGGCGTCTACCATCAAGGTGGTTAAAATGGTTCCTCCGCTCACCAGGGTCTAGGAGCAAAGAGCAAAAAAGTTCAGCTCACAAAATGGCTGCCACCACGGGGTGTAGGAGATGCATACACTAAATACTTTATTAGCGTAAGCAAAAGAATTTCCAGAAGGTGACAGAACCTAAAAGATTTTATTTGCCTGGGAAGTATTTATACACTTGATTAGAAGTAATTTTTTTTTTTGTCTGCTGGCTCTCAGAGATCCCTCCTGCTGTGTCTTACAAAAGCCACACAATGAAGGAGCTCAGGGCACCGTAAGTGCAGGAAGTGCGTAACGAAAAAAAAAATAGCAGAATAAATGATTAAAATAAAAATGCAGGCCTGCAAAGCTCTTTGTATTTGCACACATACACAAATATATGTCCGTTTACAGCATTTCTGCAAATAGCCGCATTCTGAGAGGAAAACAGTTACAAGACGGCATTTGTTGCGCGCGGTCGTAAGGGCGTTTAAGGTGCTAGCTTTGAATAGGAGCCACAGATAAACAGATCAGCTTTTAGTCTCCCACTGTTGTGTTGTGACTGTTCTCACCGGCATTTGCAGCGGAGTGGTCCGTATGGTGGTGTTGGTCGTGGTGGTGTTGACTCCGGACA
This sequence comes from Mixophyes fleayi, assembly GCF_038048845.1. Lineage (NCBI taxonomy): Eukaryota > Metazoa > Chordata > Amphibia > Anura > Limnodynastidae > Mixophyes > Mixophyes fleayi. The sequence continues at coordinate 18,092,779 of NC_134408.1, forward strand.
TCATGGTCCCGTCCGCCTTGACAGCAGTGAGCAGCAGGGAATCGGCCTTGATAAAATGAGGCTGGAGAAGAACCTGTCCCAGGGAGAAACGGTGTTAATACCGACATGACCTGGCGGAGGGCGATGTCACGGACAGCGCCACAGACAGACCACTCACCTGCTGGATTTGGGGGGCCACAGAGGCGGTACTGGTGGCGGTCAGGAAGTGTTGCGGGGAGATGTTCTGAGTGTGGATGGTCAGGTGCTGCTGTATGGGGGGTGAGGAGAGGGTCTGCAGAGTGGGAGCCTGGGAGGAAACGGTCTGCATCGGCTGGCTGACGACGCACTGCAGTGGCTGACTTGCGATGCTCTGCAGCGGCTGACTTGCGATGCTCTGCAGATGCTGGCCCGAGACGTTCTGCAGCGGCTGGCTTGCTGTAGTCTGCTGGGCTGCAACACTTTGTGGAGCTGCAACAATGCCCGTGGGGTAGACACATTAATACAGGTCTCATTATAATCAGTGCTGTACACTTGTGCATTATAAGGAATTGGACACTCACTACTATAAATTATAAGCGTTTTACAAGTCACTTTGCTCTGCAAAAAAAAGTACTTGAACTGCGACCTTTAAATAGAACAGAGTATCTTGGTGACAAACAAATTTATACATAAAAACCTAAACAACATTTGTAATCCTCCAAGGCAGCGTTGACCAATGGACGGCCCGAGGGCCACCAGCGGCCCACCGAGCCTTCATCTGTGGCCACCATCTGGTATTTATTGTTGAGTTTAAAAGAAATCATTTAATCTCAACCAATTCATAAAAGGATAATTCCACCCAAAGCTTAAACTTGCATTTTGGTTCATGCAATGTCCGTGGCTCAGCACATCCAGCAGCTGCACGGAGGGTGTCAGAGAGCCAAACTTGCTCGTACACGGTCCCCCAGACCCAGAGAACAGCAGGTGGCCCCGATAGGATGAGAGGTACCCACCGTACATCCTCAATGCTGGAACCCTGGTATATAAACTTTTGGGACTGGGCTGAATTAAAAATATTCCCCCAAAGACCTTTTCAGTATTGGGTGGAACTATCCTTTAGTTTCACTAAGAACCCATCCTGATTTATTGCAGCCAATTCACAAAATGAAAGTTTGCTTGTTTTATCTATTTTAGGACCTGGCTTCATAAGAGGAACCTGGAACTTCAGATCAGTCAGGATAATGTAACTTAATATGACATCTTTCACCGCACTAGTCACCCTGCCGCTGATTACCTGTATAAGTGCTCTGTTCTTGAAATATAGGCACAGGTTGGGCGCTGTACTGAGGCTGCGCTTGCGTCACTACGGTCTGCCCGAACGCCATGCTCTGCAGAGGTTGTGGAGCCACGGCGGGTTGGAGCTTGGCTTGGGTGTGCTGGGAAGATGGGCAGATTTGCATAGGCTCATCCATAGGCCCGACTGTCAGCTGATGGGTGTGATTGTCCTGAGGCGGGGGCACAGCAGGCTGGCTTTGAAAGCTGGGCGCGGAGAGTGAGAACATTTTCATGGGGGGTGCGTTTGTGGGCGCTGCCAGTAACCCCTCCAAGGAGCTAAGTGCTGTCCCTCCAGCAAGATCCACGTTTGGAGCGACATCCTGGGTCGGAGTACGGACTGTTCCAAACGGGGCATCGAAAAACCCAGAAAAGTCATTGTCATTATTGCGGATGAGCTGAAGCATATCTGGTGGGAGAGAAGGAACACATTAATACACCTGTGTTATAGAATCTGGCCATTATCCAGCAGTTCTCCCTTTAAAGTACACCGGTCGCCTACACACAGTGGAGGAAGCCATTTTGTGGACTCAAACAATGTTTATAAGGCCTGGACAACCTGTGGCTCTCCAGGTGTTGTGTGTGTAGGTGGCAGATATACTTTCATTTTAGGTTATACTCAGCAGAGAGTTATAATACAGTTTATAATAGTAATAATAATACAAGTAAGTGGACAACTGCAATAACTCATATTAACCAATCAGACATTTGCTTCTATTGTCTAATCTGATCTATTCTGATGAAAGCCAATAGCTGATTGGTTAATATGGGTTGTTGTAGGTTACCAGCCATTTCTGGGTGAGGAGGGACCTACAATTGGATTACCAACAGGAATTCTGCCCATGTAGAAAGTTTTTCCCTCCTCATAATCTCAAATATCTTGACTCCTGATAAACTCCTGAAATGTTTACATAAATATCTGTGAATGTTGTTACATGCTCTCTTATATAAACCACCTTGTATTTTAGGCTTAGTGGTCCTTTAAGCTGCCGCGACATCACATCACAAGGCAAAGTATGCAAGCCTGTCACTCACACCCTGCTGTCCCAGCATGACCAACGTGTTTCACCAAGGGCCCTGCTGGTACTGTAATGCCAATCTATTCCATATGCCACTTGAAAATGGCCAGGGAGGGGGTGAAAGGACGGGGCTGTGAGTAAGAGGACTAAACACAAGCCTCTTTAGGGCCACCCCCTTCATTAATTAAAACCTTTCTGGGTTATTTGCAAAAATGTTGTCCCTCCAAATTAAATCTCATTTCTCCAGTTCAGTGCAAAACCAGGTGCATTCCTCTGCCTAATCCGTACTTAACATGCGCACGGGAGATTTGCGCTCTTGTGCGTTCTGAAATGAGCCTTTGTGTCTGAACTCCATTCAGACCATAAGAAAACACCCCCCTCGCTTATTTGTGTGCGTCTTCCTACAGAAACCTATTCCCACTAATGCTGGTAATACAGAGTTAGCAAGGTCTGAATTCTAGGGACATTAGCAGTTCAAGGTAAATATTTCCAGTAGCAAAAATAGGGACAATGCCCAGAAAATTTGTATCAACAGAAATGTAGATACAATAGGTTTCTTGAGGATAAAAAAAATGCCGTATACAACAGTCGTTCTATCCAACAATATACATCTACCATCTGCGTTCAGGCACAGATGAGGCTTGCTAGTTTATTGCAATGTGCTTTTTTAGAAAGAAACAGTTCATATAATTTATGATCATGTTCAAAACCCCATTACAATAGAGAATAATGATTTTTCTGTTCACTCAGCACTTTGCAAGAGATAAATCAATAGAGGTCTGCAGTGATGCAAAGATCCACGGATCTTTATACCAAACAGGTTAATAAATAAATATTAGATTATTGCATCTAACCATATGGAAAATAACTGTAGCGGAAGTTTATGGTCTCAATGATAGTACTCCATTAACAAGTATAAAGTGATATCTGCATTTACGGACCAGAAAAGTGTGTGAACTGCAGAGAGTTCCAGTCACATTCTCTAGCAGAGGTCAGGGAAGGACAAAAAGTAGTGCATAATCTTGCGTGGCACATTGCGCCAAACCTTCTGGTTATTATAACAGGAATCAAAGCACAAATTCAACTATGGAGCCTACATAGTGATTAAGCGTCTTCCGTGAATTAAGCTGTAAAAATTCAGTTTCATAGAAATCGGTTTAAATAAATTAACCCAATACAAGTTATATGCTATAATACAAATGCAATCAGTAATAATAAGTATTATTTAATCATAACGAAGGTAAATAATATTCTGCAAATTACCACACTGGTGCCTGTGATTACAATGTATGCATTATCAAATAAACTTTTTTATTTTAGAATAAAGTCATTATTATTACAGGGCACCGAGCATTAAAGTGCTCTGCATAATACATTATTTTATGTTTAATCAGACTACACATTTTATAGGAATATAATTATACCAATGTATACAGCAAATGTACACAGCTACACGATTCGGCTGTAATATTTGTTTGCATTTTATTTTTCAATCATTGTAGGATCAGAAAAAGCAGCCAAAACTTCTGCAAGTTCCCCATTAAACCTAGATACAGGTGTCAATGGTTCATTAGTCCTCTCATAGCTTCTGTACCTTCAAAAGTGCACTCCATAGCCGGGCTGAATAAAGGGTAAAGGCCAGGCTCCCCCGAAACTCCCAGAGGCTCCCCTTCCCAAGACCTGACACCCAAGGGATGCAGCATAAAAATGTTATTATTCTAAGTACAGTGCCATGGATTTTCGTGTGTCCCTCTCCTGCCTATTCCCACACCCTCCCCTTCCTCCTCCTCCTCCATTGAACCAACTCCACCTCTTGTGGAAGGAGCAAGGGGGGGGGAAGGAGACTGAATCACAGATTTGAGATGAGGTGACTGCTCGGAGCCAATCAGGGAGGGAGAAAGCAGCCAGCCCAGGCTGGTCAAAGACTGAGGAAGGACCAGGCTCGGTCTCTCAAGGTTACTATCGTTCAATGTAGCTTCCACCTCCTGAGGGTTTACTATAGGACGTTCACAGGCGTTGCAAAAGTGCATCCCATACCTGACTGCAAGGGGGAACTGCACACAACTACTGTGCAAGAAAATTACACCTGGGGTGTGCAATATATTTCATCAGGGTCATGTCATGCACGGTGCTGCAATACTGCATTCCTATACACAACAGGGCGTCAAGTCTATATAGATTGCGTTACGAAGGTAATCATTTGCCGCTCCTCCTACTTGTTTGATCCTAAATCAGACACTGCAATAATGTTTTCCATTTATTTTGACAGTATACCTTAAAGCTGCACTACCATCTAAGGAAAGTTTGTGCTAAGGGGACACCTCCCTCTAGCCAGGTTTTACCAGGGCGTCTCTGGTCCTCTTATAGCTTCAACCAAAAACTTGGGGGGTAAGAGTTAAGCTGGGTACACACTACAGAAATTTCAACCAACTTTTTATGCCGAGCGATTTTACATGCGATCGATGTTCCGATCGCTCGGTCCATGGACTGCATACACACTAGCCTTGTTTAGGACGATAAAGGGAAGAGCGGACGTCCCTTTAGCGACTTTTTACAGCCATGTTGTCGTGAGCAATGACTGTAATTTCCCACTCACCGTTGTGGATCGGTCGGAAGTTTATACACACCACACAGCGGAAACGAGATTGGAACGAAAATATTAAACGGTACGACCAACCAAATGAGGCGACAGTCGTCCATTTGGGCAGACTTTCGACCATCGTGTCACTGCACACACTGACCCGTCTTTTGAACGAGCGGTCGTATGTCGGCTGATTGAGCCGATTATTGGACGAAAACCGTGTAGTGTGTACCCAGCTTTAGCAGGAGGACCAATCAAAAGTCTCAACCTCTTGTGACCGGCTCACCCCGCTTACACCCCTCTTCTGCCGCCATTTAGAGTTGGTGGGTGAAATGGATTTGCCAATTCTGTACTACGGAACCCTCGGGACTCCGGGCAGGGGGAAAGTCACCTTAGTAAAAACAAAAATATTTGACACGGATGGCAGTGCAGCTTTAAAGCGTACCTACTGCCTGTGGAGGCTGCCATTTTGCAGAGCGATTCACTATTTATGAGAATGAAGCCTATGAATTCACTAGGAGCTTGTGACATCTCCTGTGCGTGCCTCAGGGATGTCACTATGAATGTATAGGCTGAATGTTCAGCATCGTCCTTCTACTATACCAGATCGCCAATGGCCAGGCCAAAGTATCACCATTACAAATCAGATATAGGCAGCTATGTGCATTAATAATGGTGCCTGTACTGGGAATACCACTGCTCAATCAGTGCACACATTTGTGAGCGACCTGATGTTATTTTGCTGCTGAGAAGGGCTGAGCCTGTTGACAAAAGCCATGTTTAGACACATACAACTGGATGGTTCTAGTCAGGAATAGGAAACCTGGCTCGGCAAAGCCTTTGTGATGGGGTATACCTGAGATAAAAGCTGCACTGGGGGGAAACGTAGACCATTGTGTACGTAGAGTCTACTGAATCAGCACATACGGCCTCTATCACGCTATCAAATGGCTGAAACCCACAGGAAAATCCAATAACTCGCCCAGGGCGGATGGGCAGTGCCAAGGGCTCTGGTTTACGGTGTGTGTGGGGCAGACTGTGAGGAAACCGAGGCAGAAAAAGAAAAATCACACACAAAAGAAGTTAAAAGGAGAGCCAATATATCAATATTAAAATCCAATGGGCCCGGCAGCGTCACCCCAGTTGGTGTAAAAGGCTTGTTATATGCCAAATACTGGAATGTAAATAGCATTTAATTATGTAATAAATTTGCCAGTGTCACGGTGAAATGGGTCATGCTAGAAGGTATTCAACCAGCATAACCAGATAGAGACAACCACAGCTAGTGTTTAATGACAATAATATTGCCTAATAATCTCACAATAATATTTAATAATCTCACGTTCTAATTAACTCATTCACTGCATATATATATATATATATATATATATATATATATATATATATACACACACACATATATATATATATATACACACACACACATATATATATATATATATATATATACACACATATATATATATATATACACATACACACACACACCGCCGTATCGACTTTGTGGTCATGCTTTTTCCCGTTCTGTCATATTGATTTCCAGCTACTATTTTCTTTACTGAATTCATTATAAATGGTTTTGTTTTTTTAAGTACCTTTCATTTCTTATATAAAATAATTACATTCAGGAAATAATTTGAAAAACAGAAGCAGTGAAGGATTTGGGTCAGTGCTCACAGGACTGCAAGGATTTGACCCCTGACTAAAACAAGGTAAAGGGTTTGTTTGTTTATAGAGAAACTAACATACACATTAACTTCAACTAGGGAAAACAAATAGTCATAATAATAGTAAAAATAAAAATACTTCTTATTACATGACAATAAAGTATTGTCACTAATAAATCTATTATTTTTTTTTATTTTTTTATCTACAGACTATTACTTCTGTGGTATAACCAGCAGCAGTGTACATTAACAGTATATATATATATATATATATATATATATATATATATATTTAACCAGCTCAGCACTAGAACAATGACCGACAGTAACCCCAGAGTAACGTCACAATGGAGGCGGTTCCCAGCCAGCAGCCCTAGGAAGCCTTAGGATTCCACAGAGACACACAGGACGCACATGGGGCATTAATAGCAGGGGACAGAGGGGCCAGTTCTGTCTAATTAATGATGAAGAGGTGGTTGCTGGACCACTTCCTCATGTGTCATATATATATATATATATATATATATATATATATCTATCACAACCAGTTGTCTCAAAACACCTTACCCAAAGAAGGACAACCTATGTCTCGGCTGCTGTAGAACTACAAGTCCTATAATGCCCCTCCAGCCACAGGTGGACAAGCTGTGGCTTTTCAGCTGTTGAGGAACTACTAATCTCAGCATGCCCAGCTAGCTTTGCAATCAAAACACATTATCCACAAGAATACTTTATGCCCAGTTAAAGGAGCCACACACTTTTGTGGAGTTACCTGAATGCCTAGAGGATCCAAGACCACCCCCCAAAATAAAATAGGAACCCCAATTCACCTGCTGAGGGTCCCCACTCACCCCTGATTGACAGGCTGTCAGCTACTGCACACAGATAAGCTATCTCCTGCACGGATACAGAGTGCCACAAGGCAATGCATGGCTCACCCACCATCTATGTCACTCAGCAGGACTGAGTCTATATCACTGCTCTCATGGAGGGACAGAGAGGGGTCCAGCTGGTCCAGGGAGCTGTCATCAAATCCCAGGCTGTTCATTTTGGTAGTTTGGTTTCCTTTTTCTTTCTCCTCCCTGGGAAGGTTTCCTTAATCCCTCTGTCCTGGGCCAGGCATGAAGCTTATTCCAAGGAAGTCTTTGCAATGAAGTTAACAGAAGCTGGTTATTGTTGTTGGAGGGGAGGGGGTCTAATGCCAAAGTCCCCCCATGCCTACAAGATCCACCATGCAAGTTGAGTTAAAAACTGCAGCTGCTTCTGTTCCTGCTGTTCTCTGAGAGGGGGGAGGAGCCTGTCTCTTCTGGCCCCGCCCAGTACACCCCCTACACCCAGACACCTGCCCCCATGTCCTAGACCTGCCTCTTTCCTCCCCTAATATCCTGGACTGCCCCCCCCCCCCTGCTCTCAACCCTAGTGTCTTTCTACAGGCTGCAGTCAGAAGCAGATTCTGGGGGATGGGGGGGTGTTAACCCTTTCACTGCTAGCACCTTGTAAAACTATGTTGATAACTGCATGTGACACAGTAATGATGTGCTTCTTCTTGGTCAATAAATAAATCTGCTTTTGTGCAGAGAAAATACCTAGTGGTAAGTGAGGGAGCACTGTGCTATCACACGTTCCTGCAATGTCATTTGCACACCAGTCTCATCTGTGATAGAATGAATGGAGGACAATAGAGCAAACAATTGCAGCATCATTTTGATAGATTCCAGTTAATACAGTGCCTCTGTTGTCACCTCAAATGTCACTCCCTGGCAGGATTAGGCAGTCCAGTGCCTTACCCAGCAGTTGTGGAACTACAAGTCTCAGCAGGCCCTGCCTGGGACTTGTAGTGCCACCACAACAGGTGGAGAGACACAAGGTTGCTTACCTGCGCTCATCAGCAAATTAAAAAAATTATACTGTCTGTATGCAAAAACTGAGACGTTAATGATCCTTATTTTTTTAAGTTGTCAGCTTCTGAAGTAAATTTAAAACAGGCTTGAAAAATTAGTTCTGAACTATTCTGGTTTTTCTAAAAGTTGCAGCTATGTTGTTTTCACAGTGCCGCACCCACAGAAATGCATCACACTGCACAGATTGTACAGAAAAATACCTGTCTGATTTCCTAGAAATCATGCTGTTTTTTGGTTCTTGTGTACTCTGTCTGCATTCTGCATATAATACACATACCCCTAGGGTACATACATATAGGCGGTTGTAGAACAGCTTGTGGTGCCTTGCCCTGAACTACATTAGTGAACCTCTAAACACGCAGCTGGTGGTTTATTCATTATCCTGCAATCCTTATAGTAACCAATAGTTCACTATCCTGAGGTCTGCTAAGCGTTTGTTCACTTCCACTTAAAACTGGAGCCCCACACACAAATCTCAACAGCTTAAGCTGGGTACACACTACACTGTTTTCGTCCAATAATCGTCTCAAACAGCCGACATACGACCGCTCGTTCAAAAGTCGGGTCAGTGTGTGCAGTGACACGATGGTCGAAAGTCTGCTCAAATGGACGATTATCGCCTCATTTGGTTGGTTGTACCGGTAAATAATTTCGTTACAATCTCGTTTCCGTTTGTGTAGTGTGTATAAACTTCCGACCGATCCACAACAGTGAGTATGAAATTACAGTCATTGCTCACGACAACATGGCTGTAAAAAGTCGCTAAAGGGATGTCCGCTCTTCCCTTTATCGTCCTAAACAAGGCTAGTGTGTATGCAGTCCATGGACCGAGCGATCGGACCATCGGTCGCATGTAAAATCGCTCGGCATAAAAAGTTGGTCGAAATTTCTGTAGTGTGTACCCAGCTTTACAGTATGTGGCATACAATCCAGCAGTGAAATAACAATTCACACCCTAACTTCATTTCCCAAAGTTAAGCATCGTAGATAATAAATATCACACCATTTAAATGGCGGTACTCCCAAGAACTGTATAATCTCCGTGGTACTCATAGCAGTAGGAGTAATATCAAAACAATGCTTAAAAAAATGCCACGGTATAAAATGAATATATCATTTCGATTTCATCAGGGCAGTGAATTAATAATGAAAGCTGTGTGTTTAAAAGGATTAACGTCTGATATCTTTGATCCTGAACTTTTACTGTAATACTGCAGACTGTATACAAATTAATGAGGCCCTTTATATGTTCTCTTGTTAATAGTTAACGAGTATTTCTTTACATAAGCCCAATATCTCAGACCATGACCTGGAAGCAAAATAACCAGCCATTCTCACATGTGTTGTGTCCTTATAGATCCACTTATCAGTCAGCATCTGGTCAGTATGCAGTGGGATTGAATGAACTTTATACTCTAGTAGTATCTGGGCGTCATATGTGTGTTCAAATCTAGTCCTGACAGTAATATTTCTGCAGTGTGCAACAATGCCAACAGACAATGGGGACACATTTAGGAAACCTAAAGGGAATTATTGTAATTTTATTATGCATATCATATAATGCACGTACTATGCGACAAAGCACCATATATAGCTAAGATTAGCGTTGTCTAGTGCAATTCACAGGTTTAAAAGTACTGTAATGTTGTTGTATTTTGTCTTTATTCACTTATTTATTAAATATTTTTGTTTTGTTTTCAGAAATGTCTTCTCTTCCAATGCAGTAGAGTGACCTATCTGTGACTACACAAAGGAATCACTGGATTTAGTGTTGCCATGTGTTTCAAAATCCAATATTCTATTTATAAATAGCAAATAGTGCTACTTAACTCCAATTAACAGCTTTTAAACATTACCCCAATACCTAGAGATATTATGTCAGCTGGGTTATAGAAGCCGATTTAGAAATCAGAGATATGTTTTGGCCAGAAATATAAATACTTATGTTTCAATCACAACTCGTATTTTAGATTGTAAGCTCTTATGAGTAGTGTTTTCATTCCCATTTTGTCTCTACATTTTATTTTTAGAATGTCTTCAATCAATAGCAGAGGTTTTTAGCTGTGTGTTTATGTCTGTGTGTACCTTTAATGTGAATATTCCATGTTCTGTGTTGGAATCTCCAACTGGATCAGCGAGTGTAAGAAAAACATTGATATGAAGGCCAACTAGTATGATTATTTGTTGCTAAAGTTACTAACACTGAAATATAGAACTTCCAAATGTCTTCAGAAAAGTTGCAATTTAGTGGCAATGGCAAAAGTGCCCTAAACTGGCAAAAAAGTCAAATTCCATAATTTTTCTCGTCAATTGATCAAGCAGCAGCAATAAAGTCTTGGGGCTAGATTTACTAAGCTGCGGGTTTGAAAAAGTGGGGATGTTGCCTATAGCGACCAATCAGATTCTAGCTGTCATTTTGTAGAATGTACTAAATAAATGAAAGCTAGAATCTGATTGGTTGCTATAGGCAACATCCCCACTTTTTCAAACCCGCAGCTTAGTAAATCTAGCCCTCGGTCACTATGAGAGCTGACCCTCCAACATGACCTCTTCTCCCAAACTTTCCACTTAATTTACTGTTTAAGTTATTTGGGCGACATGAACTGACACCATTGATTCCTTATTTTAGTGGTAAATTGAGCAGGATGCTAAGGATCAGAGGATTTTTTCCCCCAGGTTTTGGGGTCCTGTTTGAAGGTTTGTGATATTGTAGGATTCAGGGATAAATCCCACCATGATAACAATTTATATGGGCCCAATTGTTTAATTGACATCCTGGGATCGGTGCTTTCTGTCACCCAAGTGCTCCAAAAATAGTGTCTAAAAACACTTAACTTTAAAATAGGAAGGGCCCCATTATCCCCAACCCCCCAGGTACCAAAAGGTCCATCAGGAGCCCCCCATCCCCGTGGCTCCGAATCATCTGTGTGTGTCCCCTACCCCAGTAGAGTGGACGTCATAGGGTTCAGGAGGGTAGGTACCTCATTTTCACCACCCTCCAGATCGTGGGTAGGAACCCATAAGGGTCTCTGCACCCCCACAATTGAAGTTAAAAATGGCAGCGGAGGTGACAAACAAAAAGATGAATAAATAGTTGCAGAGGGAGCCTGGCCCTGGTCTTACCAAACATTTCTCCTGCCCATCCAAAAAGCCAGGGCAAGTGCAGAAAAAGAAAATTTTTGCAAACAATGGGCTCCGTTGCCCGACCCTTACCGAGGGTTTTGCCATCACCCTGTGATTTTCGGGGGCACCCCTGGCTCTGCCACACCTCAGCCCCTGCCCATAGGGCCAAGGGAGCCTGTCCATGACCAGAGGGCACTGCCATCCCTCTCCTTGGACAGGACTACACCTGTTCTTAGCCAAAAGGTAGACAAGCTATATGGACCCAATGCTGCATCCAAATTAGTACTAAAAATTTAAATATTGGTGTAAATTATATGTAATAAAATATGTTGGTAATTTTAATGGCATTATATCTGCAGGAAATTGTCATTGAAAATCAGGTATATAGAACTACTCAAATATATTAGGAAATGGGGGGGCATTAGTACATAAATTATAAAAAAATAATGAATTGCACAATGCAACCACAAGAGCTTACAATCTAACCCAGCAATTGCCTCTTACTATACAGACATCATCCAGCAGTGTAAGGGTTAAGAGTCTCTATCTTAGCCCCGCCCCCAGCTCCTTAGGAAGACTCCATGCAGCAGGGCGCGCAACACATACACCTTCAGAAAACTCCCCTCATGAATATGCATTACCTCGTCCATTTCACCCGAGCGCTTCTCAAACCAATCAACAGTTTGGGAGGGCGCGGCTTCTTCAGCAGGCTTGGTTGAGCGAGCAAAGGGGAAAACCCCGCCTGTAGAACGAGTAGATTTGTCCAATGGCAGCGCCAGATCTGAGTGGGGTGAGGCAGCGTCATCACACAGCGAGCTCTGATTACATCATGCGGTCCTCCAAGGAGTTGTTACACTGGGTTGGTCACATGGTTCTCCTGCTTCGGATTCCTCCGCCAACGCTCGGGCGGGTGGAAGTTGTTGTTGTGGGGAGAACACAATGTTATTAATGTGCAGAGAGATGCCCTCTAGTGACCTCTGGGTGCCCAGGGACATTATAATCTGCTAGTTGTATAATAATACTATGTACATATCAGGATTGTGCAGCCCAGAGCTCCTTACTGTAGCCTTTTATTCTGACTTGTTGCTGTTAATGTCATTTATTGCATGATTTACAGTACTTAGCAGCTGGTAGACCCTCTCCATTCATCACTGCATACCTGGCTTGTGCAGCATGTGACTACAGCTGCTGTGGAACTACAAGACCCAGCATTAAGTGCCTACTGGGACTTGTAGTTCCACACCTGATCAGACACTGGTTCCCTCTCTCTGCTGTAAGCCAAAAGAAAAATATTAGTTCAATAATTTACTTTAATTAATTTACTTTATTTCATTAATTTACTCATTTCATTAATTTACTTTAATAATTGTACATGAATAGTATAAATCCTGATGTTTGGAGCACAGATTCAAGTTTATATTGACTTTTAGGACATATGTGACAATAACAAATTGATGCACCATATTGGTAGCGCTGAGTCAGCCATCTCTCCAGGGTACGCACAATATGGCCTCTGTTCCGTCTCTGTTTAATAGTTACCTAATTATAGGCACAGACTGGTGTCAAAGTCATATAATTGGATGAAAGAAAAGTATATTGATTAATATTGTTTTACCGTGCGATTGCGATCAGTACACCACGTGTTACATGTCATGGCGCAGTTGCACAATAAGTCACGTACGAATACACTCGCACTTACACATTTGTATATATATATATTTTTCATATTTATAATGGTTTTACTCCACAGTTGTTTATGAGCAGATGTTATTTGGTTTATAGTTACATATTATAAGGTTATACGTACACTTTAGTGATATTTAAAGTTCAGGTCACGGGAAGCATGTCATGTTTGGTATCATTCTAATCCCCTATTTTTGACGCATTCTTTATTTGTGAGTTGCATAATTAAAAGTCGTCAACAATAACAGTTCCAGAGAACCAGCAAAGCAATTCAGCAACATTCAGTTTTTCTAATCCCCTATTTATCCGCAGTTGCCCGGTTCATTCGCTGAAAGGATCGCACATTGCGTGCGCTAGTTATGGATGATAGGGAATAAATGATTAGAATGATATTGTCTGTGTAATGCTAATAGACCAGTTTGAACCAGTTCTTGGTGAGAAAACTAAGTATAAAACTGGAGAGCTGACCCCCACCCTTGGAGGGGGTCGTTTGAACTGGCCAATGACCTGCATTACACTGGACCTACCTGAAGCCTGAACCTATGGAAACTTGCCAAGTCACCGGTACTGTTTTTACTGTAAGACCAAATGTATATATACTGCTCCCTGGAATCAGCTAGGCAGTCACACTGACCACAGTCTTCAGGACTGAAGGACTGTAGCTGGGTCCAGCAGAGCGCAGCGGGGGCAGCGTATGTATCATGTATCGGCTGTACTGTACTTATTTATTGAACTGCTAAACTTTTGCTGTTGCTAAATAAATTGTTTGTGCTTTGGAAGCACACAAATCGCATAGACAATGCTTATTGGAAAACGATAAAATTACTTTAATACTGGGGTCACCCAGGTTTAAGGCTATGTCCAGATGGAAAATGATATATATGTACAAGTATAATTTTATGCTATTTAAAACTCTGACTCTTCAGTTACACTCCTAGTACGCCTCTCCATTCACTAAATAATGCCTATGTGCATTTTCCATTACAAAACATCAGCTAGTACTCTTGATAGAATGGCATCTCAGACCACATTCCCTCTGTTTAGAACAAGTGAGGTGTTTTTAGTATTTTTTGAATGAATGGGAGGGAATTCATACATAAAGTAATTACCGATAACATAGTGACTGCTGGACGGACCAGGGACACAGCATGCACTATTGTGATATAACCAGTGGTCGCAGTGGGGGGTATACGGTGGTCCCTTGAACCGCCACTTCTACTACTACCTTCATTGTAACACTGTAACATTCCAGTCACTCACATTTTGATACCACCCCTCCTGCATTTTCACTACAATTGGATATAACCATAGAACACTTGTGGATGGTGAACGCGGGTCAGGTGGAACATACTAGGGATCATCATCACCACCATTTATATATATATATATAACGCCACTAATTCCGTAGCGCTGTACAGAGAACTCACTGACATCAGTCCCTGCCACATTGGAGCTTACAGTCTAAATTCCCTAACACACAGACTAGGGTCAATTTGTTAGTAGCCAATTAACCTACCAGTATGTTTTTGGAGTGTGGGAGGAAACTGGAGCACCCAGAGGAAACCAACACAAACGCGGGGAGAACATACAAACTCCACACAGATAAGGTCATGGTGGGAATTGAACTTATGACCCCAGTGCTGTGAGGCAGAAGTGCTAACCACTGAGCCACCGTGCTGCCCATATGTGAAAAGCCCATTTACATTCAAATTTTGCTTGCTCTAGACTCTTGACCAGCCTAACGCTGGCCCTATTTGTGAATGGGTCACTGCCTCTCGCTGTATATTCTTCCAATCTACTTGTCCTGATTATTTATATTCCCACCCCGAGATTCCATTTTCGGTTTTTAATCAGCAATTCCTTAAGGATGGCAACTTAATGCTCCAGACACACAGAAAAATGGTCTCCATAGGTATGTCGTAATGAGTTGTCAAGTCTAGGCTCCCAGCCTAAAGATGGAATTCACAGGGACGTTAGGGGTAGTAGTCATTTTCTGTGTCTTTCATACATTATAGAGAATTCGACTTCCTCTCTGTCATGAAGTACCTAGGTGAGAGACCTTTTGACAGACTGCCTTGGAGATATTGAAGAGAGAGGAGCATACAATTAACTAAGGGGACTACTAACCAATCACTTATAGCCTTTAATGGCTCACATCCAAATAGATGCTTCCTTCTAAGTCAAGGAAACATCCGTTTTCAAACAAAAAACACCACAAATGAAATGAATACTCAGATAATACATACTTGTTATTGGTTTATTTCCATATTTGTACATATTTTCGCTACAGAAGTACATTTCAGCAAAACAAACGGCTTTCTAAAAGACCGACATATACAGGGGTGAAGGAGAATATTCTGGACGGATTAATAACTCCTACAGACGTCATAAAACGCAAAAATATGTATACTCTTACACAGCTTAAAAATCAGATACACAGGAAACAAAAAAATAACAAGGGTTCAACAAATAAATAATGTCTAACATTAATCTACAATTAGTGTTTGCATGTATAAAATATAAAATAATTTAAGATATTAAATATACATGTTAGTTGTAGCATGTTACTGGGACACACAATGAGCCTGGATGTAGCAGCCTGGCTTTGCAGACGTGGTGAATTTCACACAGGGAAACACCGTTGATTACGAACATGATTTTATTTTCAGTTAAATAGGAGCTAGAACAACTTTTACATAAATCCTTATTTGTGCAGTATTCGTGCACAGGACAGAGCCGTTTCCTGGAACTCAAAATAAGATTATTATTTTTTTTACACTTAAATTTTCATATACAAAGTGTGGCTTGATAGATATATCTCTCAACTCATTCTCACATCAGTGGGAGTTCCCTTCTTTGTGATATCCTGTAACGCTTTGGTGCTCAACTTTACACGGGACCAATGACGTTCGTCATGAGGTGCCGAGTGCCTCAACCTCAGGTGGCAGAATGTAGGGGTGGCAGGAAGCAGTGCGAGTTAATCTAAAACAAGTCTACTATTTAAACTGGTCCGCTTCAATGCAAATCTGACCATCATGCATTGCCACCAGTTTGCCTACATATGCCGACATCATGAAACACGCCAATACGGGTCCCCTGCGGTGGCGTTAGGGCTAGGTACGGCCCTGCTTGCGACGCCAAATGTTAGTGTGCCATCATTTTAGCAGCCTTTTACTGTAGGCTACAATGCACATCTGACACCACTAGGGGATGCTGTAATACGGCACACCATGGAACATGCTGTACCACTCTTCCAATGGACACTAACCCAACACATATTTAATGTGTCCAAATTTACAGTCCATCTCAGGAACACAAGGACAGGGGGCCCCTCTCATGAGCTGGGATTCCCATCCTTCTCATAGGCTGTAGAGATTGTAGGACAAAGGTGTTTATGGGCCAATAATAAAATTGGTGACAACGCTTCTATGAGGTCGAGAGCAGTCATAAAATTATAAAAGAGTAATGTCTACAAGAATTAAAAGGTACTCAGATACTGCTATGGAAGTAACCAGCAAAGCACACTCTATTGTGCTAGTAAATTTATCCTAATGATTAAATGTAATGGCCAAACTTCTGTCTCTGCAACAGAAAACCATATATCATTTTCATGGTCCCTGTGATTCTATGGTGCCCACAGCTACTGCTTTTGACAGTCAACCGTTCTCTCCAAAATATAAACACAATGTATGCATTACATATACAATATGTATAAGATGCATGTTCTATGTACAGAAACACCCATCTCCAATGTAACGCAGCCTACTGAGGTATACGCCACTATACTTAAATATCAGGGAATATTGTCCCTTTAAAGGACAAACGTTAATATATTATATAAAATGTCACTATGCTATATTATTCCACACGTATGTTCCGCTATGTCATTCCTTGCCTGTGGGTGTCACTGTTGCTATTTCTATCTATGAAGAGTATAAGTCTGCGACTAAGTTTCCCTATGAGCAGCAATAGTGACACCTGTCTTTTGTAAAAGGTACTACACGCCATCAAATTATTTATTGATTTCTGCATAGCAGATGAAGTTTTGTGCCGGGACATGTGCCGAATTTAGGCTGAAAGTGGCAGTCTTAGGGGACAGTCGCTTGCTACCAGGCTGCTGACATTCAGACAGTGTAGTGAAACCTTATCGGTTTGGGAAGGAGAATGATTACTACAATCCATAGGCAGCAGGTTTATGGGAAAGCAAACCTCCCACTTGTGTGGTAAACCAGTACAGACAAAATATGGCACCCGACGGTTTAGGATGACCGGTTAATAGTGGCTTCCATGTAATATCTGTATCTGCCTTGATAAGCCTACAAACCGAGCTACTTGTATCTTCTCAGCAGTGTAAAGAAGTATTCTGTGCACAGCCAGTGATCTCCCTTAGCCCTGCACGGAGGACACGGTTAATGCTCCCTGCTGTGCACCGTGCAGTAATGAATAGCTGATTAAGGTTGGACAAGTGTCCGCCACTCCGTAGTACGAGAGGTAAGAAAGCTGTGCAAATATTGCAGTTCAGGTATACGTTATTTCTACTATATAGAGATATATAGAGAGCAGGAGAGACAGAAGACATGCAGTGCTATTGCAGTGACCCGAAGGTGCACAGAGGTAAGGTCTACAAGGACGGGAAAGAATGTGCAGAGCGCCACCTAGTGTGGCACTACCGCAGAATACTATGTAGCAGGTCTGGCACCTAATGCCCTTCTGTCCTTTAACCATGAGGCCACCCACCCAGCACATTCATTTCTGCATGGCCAGAATAAGGAATGACAAGTAGACAGGAGCACCCCCTTTCTCCTCCCATGATCCCTTCCTCCGCCCATGGCCAGACGTACAGGCTCCAGCACGATTGCAGACCCACTGATATCCTTCCAAACTGAGTGGGTGCTCAGACAGGGCATCATGTCATGTCCCTACATCTCGGCAGCTAATACTTGGCAGTAGGTCCTTGGGATTTTCATGGAAGAAGGGCGGAGGGGGTGGCGGGGGGGGGGGGGGGGGGGGGGGAGTTCTAGGCGATTCCTTAAGGGAAGTCAACAAACACCTTGTAGGACTTGGTGGAAGGAACCTTCCCCCCCATATGTTACCTGGCGAGTCTCATGCAGAACAGGAAAACCCATTTTTACCTCGCATGCAGGCAATGGGAGGGTCGAAACTGTTCTACCTCTTGCGGCCATAGTTTATTGGAGGTGGTGGCTTTACCACACAGACCAATGACAGATTACTGATCAGGACACGCATCTCCACCAATCCTGGAGACCAGCTGAACTCACGGTCAGCCAATCAATTCACTGGGAAGGGTGCCTCTGTGATGTCACTAGTTCTAAGCCAATTTAAAAGGCTGCTGTCTCATAAAGACTAATTCAACCCAAAAAAAGAGACTGCCTCCATTGTGTGTATGTGGTAAGACCATGGATAAAGGACAGGCTGCAGGGCGGATAATGATGGGCATGTATGTGGTAGGTGGGGAGCGCGAGGAATGCTATACAGAGCGGAGAGGTTATTTACAACGCAAACAGTGTGTCATCAACCCGCTCCTGCTTCTTCCGGCTGGCGGGAGTCACTGTGAGAGTGGGCTCTGTGGTGGGGGGAGACGGGAGTTCGGGGATCCTTTCTGCCGATTTGGCCCTTTCTTCCAGGAACTTGTCAAACTCTGAAAAGTGGGAACATTGAAGAATGAGGCTTATAGTTAATTGGTACAGTCAGTCATATTGTACCATAACTGGTACAATCATATCCAATATAGACAGCAGACGAGTGTCATATCCAGGAGCAGTAATATAAAACCATTCTGTCTGATAATATAAATAAATGACTGAAGAGCACTATGATTTTACAGAAACCGTTAATGCAGGCATGCACCTAAGAATGCACCAATAGGAAACCTCTAAGAAGGGTTTTCCGTTTCGTATAAACGGCAAACATCTCCAGGTGGTCACATCAAGTTTCCTAAGGAAAATTAGGGTAAAAAGTGTTCCTATAGATATTACCAAAATTGGTTCTATATAGTAAATATTTTACACTTGTTAACACTTGTGTCAGAATCCAGGAAGATGCATGTAAAGGGGGGGGGGGGGTTAAGGGCTGTAACTTTCACAGACATGACAGATCCAAGTGGGCCTTCACTCTGTCAAGTATTGAGTTCAACTGGTGAGAGACTAAGGGCTAGATTTACTAAGCTGCGGGTTTGAAAAAGTGGGGATGTTGCCTATAGCAACCAATCAGATTCTAGCTGTCATTTTGTAGAAGGTACTAAATAAATGAAAGCTAGAATCTGATTGGTTGCTATAGGCAACATCCCCACTTTTTCAAACCCGCAGCTTAGTAAATCTAGCCCTAAAACTTGGATCGCCAAGCTACACGACACCAAAGGCGGTATAAATCCAATATTGACACAAGTCACATAACAGATGTACCCTCAAATTTACTCCAAATCAACAACACCCGAGTGAGAAGAGGCTGATTCTGTCACCTTCAGAGAGATGGCGGCCATTTTGGGGCCTAAGCTAAGAGTCATGAGACTGTAGCTTTCAAATTCATTGGAAACCAGTACTTCACCAATATCAGGCTTCATAAATAGTCATAAGTAGTCAGACAGGGCCTCAGTGACCTGGTTCCAAGGAGATTGATTGTCCGCATACTTCTGCCAAAACGGATGAATCAATCGAGGTCGACTCGAACACATCTTGGGAAACGAGATGTGTACACTCCCCACATACAACACATACATCACGTACATCACGTACCTTCACTAGTCACCCCTTCCTCTGGCTCATCCCCCTTCTGTAAAGAGAAAGACCACAATATTCCAGATGTAAGAGAGCGGAATACACAAGATGCGCAGAAACGTGTGTACAGAGAGTTTTATGTGTATTAAAATGCATCAATGTTGGCCAAACAGCGCGCCACCATATCTCTCATATAGAACTATTTAAAAGAAAAGAAAACAAAACAAATAACTATTTGTACATCACTAAATCCAATCAAATATAGACTATCAAACCAAATCAGTCTTCAGATTTGTACGTGAAAGCGATCTGACTGATGTGGGCATTATAAATGTGCGTTCCAGCAATCCTATAACTCTCCTGCATTATAATGCATGTACTTCACATCTCTTTCTGCTCCATCAGATGAATGTTTTATATTGCAGAGCAAACACTCATCAGCAATCTGATCAAAGCAGAAGACGAAAACTGCCATCGTCATGCAGTGGTTTGGAAATGGAAAAAACTACCACCAACAAGTGTGCGCATGTGCGGCCGGCGTTAGAGAGCTGTAGGGGCAGGAATCAGCACCGCAAACCGTTCTGCATAATAAAAACATAGTTGCAATAATACCCCAATGTGAACGTGCATCAGCATATTAATAATATGCATCTTAATGGCAAATTTCAATTTAATTTTTAGAACCAGCAATTAAAATACCAGTTTGCAGTATCTCCAATTAGTCCTCCCCACCACATTCACAAACCGCGGGCCGTCGTTTTGTGGGCCGAGTTAATATTAAGGTCTGGTCTAATAAATGGATAGGCTATTGGTTCAGCCCACAAAATGGCTGCCTGGAGTTAGATTAACATTTAAAGGGGTTCTCCACCTTTTCATGACAGAGTTATTGGCTTCAGCATCCCCTCTTGTAACGTTTACCAAGTACACTGCTTTACCTGTACACCTGTTTTTTTTCCCTGAATTTTTGCCATATAGTTATATCAGGCAGAGTGTTATCTCCATGATATAGCCCTGGGGTTATGTCCAAGGGCAACACAAAACAAACAACGAGTAGTGAAAGTTGCAGAAGGGTGCACACAAGCCAATCAATTAAGGTCACCTGAAGGTGGAAACACTATTTATATCATTGTACCAGCTGTAGACATTAGACACGTACAGAGAAAAAAAAAAGCGTATTCCGCTATGTTTGTGAGACTTAGTGATAAAGCAAACAGCGGTTCTAGAGCGCGAGGTAGAAGTGCAGAAGATCATCTCACCACGTCTGTCCCGAGCCACTCCTCTAGGTCATCCATGTCGGAGGCCTGTGCCACGGGGATCTACGGCAAGCGGGCGCAGCCATAAACACATCCACAAGCAGTGAGGCAGAACAGCCAAAACAATGAAAAAAAAATCCAAAATAAACAGAAAATAAGCAGGATGCAAAAAACAAAAAAAAAACAGTATGACAATGTAAAATGAGCTAGTGATAAAACAAAACAAAACAAAAATACAAAACCAAAAGAATAATAATAAAATAGAAGCAAATAATAATCAAACAAAGACAATTAACATGTATGGTGGGGTTAATATAGCTCAGTGACGTCAGGGAGGATGAGGTAAATGTAATGGACTCCAGCCTGGCCAGGTGACACGTCAGCAGGAGCGTGAGAAAGCGTTGCACCCATGTTACAGTGGACAGGTCAGGGAAAGGTTATGGCTGTTAGGGACAGATTACCGGTTTTGCTGGCTGTGGGATCTTTTCTGTACCCTTGTCACCAGAATTAGCTCTGCTTTGTATTCTATACCCTATCTTGTATACTAGCCACCAAGCTGGACCACACTAGGGTTGGTTTTGTATACTTGGAATACTGCATTGAAGAGAACTGGCCCTCTTGGCACACAGAACATGGAAGGTGGGAGCTCTGCGTATATCAATATGCACACCATGTAAAGCCCCAAATCTAATCCTTGTCTGGGCGTCCTACGGTCACCACATTTCTAACACAATTATACTATAACAAGCACTTGTCAGACACTAATCCCGTAAACCCACCAAGTTCGGCACCCAAGTCCCCTAAATCCCCCACAATTCAGACTACCAGGAATAGTCCCCAAACGACATGTCTCTCACAACATTCTCCCTACATCCACAGCTTAGTAAATAGCATTCCCCCTGCACCCATCAACTCACCCCAGACCCACCATTGCCCTTCAATAAAAACAAAACACACAGTGCCATCCGTGGGGAGGGGTAAGGAGGGCACAGAACACCAGATTAGGTGGAAATCACACAAAGGTGGGCAGGTCTCGTGCTGGTTACATGGCATCCTCTTACAGACTAAGGTCATGGTTGGGTCACCGGTCCTGTACACCAAGCTCATACACACGCTAACATGACGACCTAAACACCAAGTCACGTCACACGGGTGACACTGCTATTACCCAGCAGAAACTATTACATGGCATTTATTAATCATTTACATCAGGTTTCTGCCACCGGTTGCCATCCAGCTGTTGAACTAAACATCCCAGCATGCCTGTCAAGCCCCAGGTTATCCAATAGGTGTATAGGAACACCCAACCTATGGTCATTCAAGATCATTGTACTCCAAAAGGTGGTCTTTTCATGTCATACATGAGCAGAATGACACCAACGCAACCCTGGATGTTAGACGTCATATACACATAGATATAAACATATAGGGTTAAAAACATATCAGACACGGAGACACTGTTAATGACTGTGGTTCCGGTAGAGATTAGACTGCGGGTGGGATGGGACGGTATCCCCTCATAGCATAAGCACAAGTTTCATGGGGAAGCAAAAATTAACCTGTACCAAGAACCAAGAACCAGCCTCCTCAAAACTGTATACTCTATAAACGTCCATTACACAACTGCTAATGGCATCTGTTATTTAATATGTTCATAACATTCCGGAACCAGTGCCACATTACTAGGGACTAAGGACATGACTGAGCGTAGAAGCACTGCTTGCCTCAGTCATGTCACTAGTTCCTAGTGAACGGATAGGCTGCATGCTCAGGAATATTGGTGCAGCCCACAAAATCGCTGCCTGTAATGTGCACATAGATGACAAGAGCACAGAGATCAAGTTGGAAGAGTCAGAGCAATTCCTGTTTGCCGTCAGATGACCAGGATGTGATTAAACACCTGTAACATTTCTGTGCAGAATGTGCCTTAGGAGTCTCTCATAAAATCTGGTTTAATTCAGAACAGCGTAAATATTCGAGAAGCCAGAGACTGTAGTAGGTGGTGTTAAGATGTACCTGCCCACAGATTGTGGGCTTAACCAATATTCATAATAACGTAGCCTATCAACTCACTAAGATCCAGTGACATTGTAGCTTGTTTGTACTGAATGGCAAAAAGAGCCAATTCTGCTTTCTCCAATACAAGGTTGTAAAATGCAGCACAAGTCAGTCATGAATGATTGCTTTGTCGTGGAACATTAGTGATTTCTTCTATGATGTAATATAGATGTACTCTTGATTTGCTTATGGATAAAAACATTTTACACGCACATAAGAGGTCTTATTCCTACTGCAACCAATCAGCTTGGATTGGTCTAGTGCAGGGAAAATGCATATAAATAATTAGTTGCTATGAGCCAATAGCATGTTGTGATTCCTTCTAGTGCATCCATCATAAACTACAAGTCCCATCATGCACGAGCAGCTGGAGTGGGCACAGTGAGAACCAGGTGGCAGAGACGTGCGAGGCCGTCACACAGTCCTCCAGGACCAATGAACCTCACACGTGTCGGGGACTTTAGACCAGCGTGAGGGACAGTACCGCCAGCTCAGAGCAGTGTAAACAGTCTCGTCACCGGGGAATTTGTACTTGTACATGTCAGACAGTGGATGTAATCAGCTCTACATTGTTTCCTGTGATAAGGAGTGTGGATGTGTCTTACTACAGTCAGCAGGGAGACAAGTAATCTATATCTGGTAATCACGTGTCACAGCAGAGCGTAAAGAGGTAACATGCCTCTTGTGAGAGTGATATAGATATATATATATATATATATATATATATATATATATTTATTACACACACCCACGTCTATATATCTATATATACACACACACACACACACACAAACACACACACACAGAGTCAAGGCCAAAAGTTTTGAGAATGACACAAATATTATTTGTCACAAAGTCTGCTGCCTCTGTTTTTTTATGATGGCAATTTGCATATATTCCAGAATGTCATGAAGAGTGATCAGATGAATTGTAATTAATTTCAAAGTCCCTCTTTGCCATGACAATGAACTTTAACCCCAAAAACAACATTTCCAGCGCATTTCAGCCCTGCCACAAAAGGACCAGCTGATATCAGGTCGGTGATTCTCTCGTTAACCCAGGCGAGAGTGTGGACGAGGACAAGGCTGGAGATCACTCTGTCATGCTGAGTGAGTTAGAATAATAGACTGAAATCATTGTTCTTCCTCTGTTAACCATAGTTATCTGCAAGGAAACACATGCAGTCCATCATTGCTCTGCACAAAAAGGGCCTCACAGGCAAGCATTTTGCTGCTCGTAAGATTGCACCTAAATCAACCATTTATCACATCATTAAGAACTTCAAGGAGAGAGGTTCAATAGTTGTGATGAAGGCTTCAGGGCGCCCAAAAATGTCCAGCAAGCACCAGGACCGTCTCCTAAAGTTGATTCAGCCGCGGGATCGGGCACCACCAGTGCAGAGCTTGTTCAGGAACGGCAGCAGGCAGGTGTGAGTGCATCTACATGCACAGTGAGGCGAAGACTGTTGGAGGATGACCTGGTGACAATAAGGCCAGCAAAGAAGCCACTTCTCTCTAGGAAAAACATCAGGGACAGACTCATTCTGCAAAAGAAACAGAGATTGTACTGCTGGGGACTGGGGTAAAGTCATTTTCTCTGATGAATCCCCTTTCAGATTGTTTGGGACTTCTGGAAAAACGCTTGTCCCGAGAAGGAAAGGTGAGCGCTACCATCAGTCCTGTGTCATGCCAGCAGTAAAGCATCCTGAGACCATTCATATGTGGGGTTACTTCTCAGCCAAGGGAGGGGGCTCACTCAAGAACATGGCCATGAATAAACAATGGCACCAAAACATCCTCCAAAAGCATCTTCTCCCAACCATCCAAGAACAGTTTGGGGATGAACAATGCCTTTTCCAGCATGATGGAGCACCTTGCCATAAGGCAAAAGTGATAACTAAGTGGCTCGGGGATCAAAACATTGAAATTTTGAGTCCATGGCCAGGAAACTCCACAGACCTTAATCCCATTGTGAACTTGTGGTCAATCCTCAAGAGGCGGGTGGACAAACAAAACCCCACAAATTTTGACAAACTCCAAGCATTGATAAGGTAAGAATGGGCGGTCATCAGTCAGTATGTGACCCAGAAGTTGATTGACAGCATGCCAGGGCGAATTGCAGAGGTCTTCAAAAAGAAGGGTCAACACTGCAAATATTGACGCTTTGCATAAACTTAATGTAATTGTCAATAAAAGCCTTTGACACTTGTAATTGTACTTCAGTATACCATAGCAACATATGACAAAAAGGTCTAAAAACACTGAAGCAGCAAACTTTGTGAAAACCAATACTTGTGTCACTCAAAACTTTAGGCCATGAATATGAACACACACACACACACACACACACACACACACACACACTATATACATACACTATATACACACACACTATATACATACACTATACACACACACACACACTATATACATACACTATATGTACACACACACACACACACTATATACATACACTATATACACACACACACTATATACATACACACACTATATACACACACACACACACACACTATATACATACACTATATACACACACACACACACACTATATACATACACTATATACACACACACACACACTATATACATACACTATATACACACACACTATATACATACACTATACACACACACACACACACACACTATATACATACACTATATGTACACACACACACACACTATATACATACACTATATACACACACACACACTATATACATACACACACTATATACACACACACACACTATATACATACACTATATACACACACACACACACACACTATATACATACACTATATACACACACACACTATATACATACACTATATACACACACACTATATACATACACTATATACACACACACACACACTATATACATACACTATATACACACACACACTATATACATACACTATATACACACACACACTATATACATACACTATATACACACACACACTATATACATACACTATATACACACACACACACACACTATATACATACACTATATACACACACACACACACACTATATACATACACTATATACACACACACACACACACTATATACATACACTATATACACACACACACACTATATACATACACTATATACACACACACACACTATATACATACACTATATACACACACACACTATATACATACACTATATACACACACACACTATATACATACACTATATACACACACACACTATATACATACACTATATATACACACACACACACACACACACACACACACACCCTCAACATGTTTGATCATTTGGGCAAATTAGAGCAAATTGTCTCATGTTACAATTCTTCAGTTTAGCTTTTGCAAATGAAGTACCAAAAATGTTCTCTAACCAATAGAAGCCAGATATTAACTATTACTAAATTAACCATTTTTTTTACCACATAATGGGGCAATTAAATGTTTTTCTATCAAACTTGTGTTTATCCCAGGAGTTCAGATACAGTTATTGAGGGACAGGAAAGTGAAGAAATTCCCCCAACAGCCGGATATCTGCACATAGGAAGTTCTGTATAGAGGAACAGTAATGACTCGTGATGATTTCTGAGGGACCTCATCGTGTGCTAATCAGCGCCGTCTGCTTAAAAACGGTCACAAACGTCTCAATCACTGAACTACGTCATTGTATTAAATATTAAATGACTTAAGCAACACATCCATCATCATCGTGCTCGTTCTAAGGACAGGAACACTCCAAGGAGGACGGCCAATCAACTACACAGGGTGAGGACTGAAGCTATATTTATTACAATGCAGCCAATAAGATCACTGTGCTGCCTCATCCTTCCAGAGGGCCACGGGTACACTTTAAGCCATGCTCTCTATTTGTGTTTATTAATATCACAGCCTGTTGTCGAGATGCTACATGTTATTGATGTCCATGGAAATGACAAATGCTTTCTACACATGAATAATTCACTTGGTGCCACCTGCAGGCTGTTTGGTGGTACTGCATACAAATTCCTTTGCCACAATAATAGAAGTGCTTAGTATTTAATATAATGACTCTTTAAAGGGAGACACTGCCCAACAATGAAAATGACCCTGGGTTGGTACTTATAACGCTGATGTATTACAAGATGTATTGGTCGGTGTAGTACAGGCAGATATCCGGCTGCTTGGAGTACTTGCACTGTCTTGGTTAGGCGGGTAAGATGTCATGGAGGAGTCAGGTGGTTACAGAGGGGCAGGGTCTAATTGCTGGTGCGCTGCTCACCATTCCTTGTGTAATGAGCCACTTGTCTATGGGCTCCAGGGCTGAGCTCCCAGCTCTACCTCTCATCTGGACCAAACCCAGACATGTCACAGCACAGAGGAAGAACGCGGCAGCGGAAAAACAGAGAGAGATTATATAACACAATAAATCATCTGATCTGGGCCAGAATAAGGACCACGATGGTTAAGTGACTGAAACTGGGGAGAGGTTCCTCTGGCGAGCCAGCCACAAATATGACCACAGAAGAGCAGAGATTGTCACTATAAATTCATTGTGCTGGTAGAGACTGTTCCTCACGTAAATGTTATGCTCTAATCCAGGGTTTCCCAAACCCAGTCCTCAGGGCTCCCCAACAGTGCAGGTTTTCTGGATCACATGTGACATAATTAGGACCACCTTTGGATCTGTTACAATGTGTCAGTCAGTAATGAATACACCTGTGCTCCAGCAGGGAGATATGGAAAACCTGCACTGTTAGGGAGCCCTGAGGACTGGGAAACCCTGCTCTAACCTATAAACCTGTATGTCTCCTATCAGACCTTCCAATACACCAGGTATTCACAGTCTACTGATTTACCGATCTCCCTGGTGGTTTGCAGAGCACTGTTGTATTCTAAGGGTTGGATCGAAAACACACGCCAAGATATTTCATAGCTCATCTCATACGGAAATGTAATTCTAGGTGGACCTTTATTGCCTCAACATCTCAAATTCTATAGGAACCCGTCCCTGTAAGCAGGAACCTTGTCTGTGACCCTGTGTGTACACCTCTGCTAAAAATAAACAAAAACTCAAACCAAAAACACAGACCTTGCATCAAGATCCGGGCTAGTGTCCACATGGACGCTTCATCAGCAATAACTGTTATAAAAGGTTACGGGACAGTATGTGTCCATCTTCATCCTGTTCAGTGGACGCTAGGAGATCAGAAAACGTTTCTTACCCCGCCTGTGTTCTGCTGCCGAACATCCAAAGCCGATGCCAACCCCCCCAAAGCCTGGGGGTCCTCGTAGGTCACACTGACGGATAGAAAGGTGTAAACGATATGGTTACAAGAAGGGAGACTGCTCACAACAGTAAACTTGGATCTACTGGTAACAAAAAAACAAAAACACCCCCCCCCTCTTTCCAGAAACATCTCTCCTATTTCTGTCTCTACAGCCCCAAAATGAAGGACTACATGTATATACTTTGTCTACATCTCCTGAGTATAGGAATGCCAAATACATTCGGAACAATTTTCTATGATTGCTCTAAATACGTGAAAGTCACCATGGGAAAAACTATAGTGTTTTCATAACCCAAAGAACCACGATACGACCCCGAGACTGGTAAACACGACACGCTCCAGTTCACCTGTTATTTTAACTGTAATGTTTGCGTTGATTTGTCCTCCAAGATCCAGGATGATGGAGTGTAACGCGGTACTTTGTAATAATCAGTAACGTTACTAAGCTACACAACAGCTTTTCTACAGTAAAACAGACAAGGACGGGAAGATCTCGCACTCACGTTTTCCGCTGATCGGCCAGGGAATTGCTTCTCGTCTGTGCAAACATGTCAAAGTCATCCCGTGGGTTGGAGGCTGGGACTGCGTTCAGAGCTGGGCTCGTGCTATTCACACCCACATCTAGAAGAAAGAGGCAGAGTGTGTAATCACTGCTCACCTTACACGGCCCCGCTCTCTGGCACAGTGAGCGCAACAGACAGGTGGCGCTCTGCAGCCCGACACCCAATGATTAATTGGGCAAAGTCATCGGCCGCCAGCTTGGCTGAGGTTTGGGGATCAGAAAGTGTAGGGGACACAGCCGTTAATAACGAATGGTATGTTCTGGTTTCTGCAATGCCTGGAGTAATCGCTGTCACATCCAGTTTTATCTTTATTGTGCATCAAACCATTACAAGAGCTCAGCATTCGCTGTGGAAGGAACTAGCTCCTAAACCACAGCAGTAGAAGGAGAAGAACTCTGGTCCGTAATAGTAGAGAGTTCTGTATATGTGAATAGAGGACGGGTGTCTTTATGGTCACCTAGCACCTGGATAAGGGTCGTAGGACACATCAGACAAGGACATTACCCAGTCCGCCCAGCTGGGAGGTCAGAGTCGCTGGAACGGTGTTTCCCACCATGGGGCTGACAACTGCCGGGGATCCGGGGCCAAGGTCTATTAGGTTATCCTCCGTGACCTCACTCAGCATCTGTCACATGGCAGAAAGAAGCGGATTAGTGGTGGGAGGATGACAGTAGAATACCGATCTACACAATCCTGTAATACTGCACACTGTACAAGCAGGCCTGTGCCATTACATACATAGACTGAACACATCCGTTCTTAGAGAGAACACGCAGGTGTCTGTCACCTGGAAGGAGGTAACCCCGTGTGTCTCTGGGAATACGGCTATATATCTTCTACAGTCACGATTCAAACTTACCCCGTTAGTGTTCTGTGCAGTGCGGCCGGTCCTGTAGCGTTCAAATCTAAAAATGAAAGAAAGCCAGTGAGGAGATCATTGTTCTACCAATTCAATGGGTCTTTACAAAGCTCCTGTTCTACAGTCACCAAGATGACAGACATGATTGGTGTCACACAAGCTTTATACACAGCAGGAAACCAGCCAGAGAAACAACCTCTTGAAGAGTTTAGAGAACCTTTAGTATCTGCGGTTTCTTACCTTTCATACCGGAGGAAGACATTATTCAAGTCGTCATTGACGTGAAGCAGTTCCTCAGTCACTTCCTCATTGGATACTCGAGAGAGCAGTTCCACAATCCTCTGCTGCATGGCCCTGCAGGTCCTGTTCAGGTCCTACAGAAACATTCTGCCGTCACGTCTATAAAACCAACCTTCAAAACCATCAACCGACATAAAGGATCTACTGCCCTCTGGTCGCTTCTCCCATGTTTCACTGACCAACCAAGACAAGCCAAATCACAAGTGCACACTCTTCCCAACTTGTCCATAGCTCAATGTTATGAAATTGTCCAACAATGGATAGATAACAGTTGCTTTTGTTTCTTCCCAGAAGAGAACAGACGCCAATTGAAGTTGCTTCCCCCCCCCCCCCCCCCCCCAAAATAAGGCTGCAGAACCCCCATACCTGTAGGAGCTCAAGATCTGATGCATCTTCCTGGCCAGGGGTCAACTCCGTCAGCATCTCGGACATGACTTTCGTGTTTCCACGGACTATATCGAGCTCACTCCTCAAGCGGCCAATCTGGGGTGTAAACAGACAAGATGAGACTGTGCCGAGAGTACGTCACATGTGTTACGTGACTAGACGCCATGTCATTAACAGGCTTCAATCTACAGGATAAACATTACAAGACTGCAGAGACCACGTCTGCACTCCTCTACTCCCCAGCTGTGTAAGGCACTAAGTGTCACTATTTAATAAATGTGTTGCAGTCAGGGACTGATAAATGGAGGGGTCAGACAACTGTACATAAGTAGGGAAGTCTGGTATGAACTGGTCATTTTTTTTTTTTAAAGACTTCTGGTAGAGATATAGAGATTGGAAATGGGGTAGTCCTTATACACCTGAAAGCAGAAAACCCCGCCATGAATTCCTTCTTTAATAGGCTTGCCGTCTGTTCTCGGGGTCCAGAACGGTTTTATACCCTGGGTCGCCAACACAAATATGTAATGGACGGCATAGAATGGCGCTAGGACTTACCTGCTCAGAGTTGGCAGTGATGGGGCCACCCACACTTGGCGGTGGTCCTGGTGGGGGGGTGATGTACGGTGACTGAGTGGTAGTGGATAGGGTTTCCGAGTTGGTCCGCTGGTGGGTCTGAGGCGTGTGCATGTTCATCGCGGGATCCACCTCCGGGACACTCTGCCACACCAAGAAACACAAGACCGTAACAACAACATGCGTCTCCCAAGCACGGTAATGGAAACAGGCTGTATTATTAAATAGGCTTTAGGACACTTCCCTGTGAGCTGCATCGTCATGGAGATTAGTCCAGCCCACAAAATGGCTGCCTCCACTGTGCCTCAGAGTTCTCTTGTTTCAGGCGAATGGATAGGCACCAGTCTCACATTTATCCATTCAGCACAGACAATGGCTGCCTTCACTTTGTGCAGACCGTCAATATGCTTAGGCCACTCAAGTATAGATATATATATATATATATTTTTTTATATTAAAACCTAATTTTCTCATTCATTAGAAGAGGTAATACTCCCCAAAACTTCACCACTTGAACAGCTAACTCACCAGCTGCGACTGGAAGGGGGGATTTAGGAGCTTGCTATACATTGAGGCCGTTCATGTGTCATTTGTCAGAATCAGTGAATATCAAAGTTCAGCTGCAAGCCGCAGGAGAATAAGCTAATATTGACGCTCCAAGAGGGGGTGAGAACCTCCCAAATGGCAGAGGTCAAAGGCAATGCTCTGATACCTGGGAGGGAGATTGGACCAACATTAAAAAGGTATTTGGGTGGGCATCACCTATAACAGCAAAGTAAAATAATAGAGTTTCACAAAGTAGATTTTAACCTGCATAAAAATAAAAACATTTATGAAGTGTCCACATTTTTTAATTTCCTAGACATCTATTTCAGAGGTCTTCTAGAACAAATATCCTATTTCAGTTTACTCGCTGCACTTACAGCCTTTAATAATGTAGAGTACACATTAAGAGAGAGCCGCTGTCTCTGAGACATTTGAGGGATGAATTATTAATCTGAAAGAAGGTAGAGCTTGTATCCCAGAGGAAGATCAGTGCCTTTTACCCCAGCGAATGATGAAGAACTTTCTTATGTTTGGGGTGTAAGAAACTAGTTGCACCATATTCAAAACACACAAATACCCTTTAACCTGAATGTGATTATTTGCTCGGGGAGATAGAAAACTATCCTGCTTTTATCTCGCTGCAAAACATGACTTTTCCAAGAAAACAAATTAAACTTTAAACTCCTGAAAGAACCACAAAAATACTACAGGGATCCGATGTAACTTATTGATAACGGAGCCTTAAAAAGTAGATGTCCACCTATAGAGGTATTATATCAGTAAGCCCCCTGCCACTGATTGCAGAACGCCAGAAGTCTGATGCCCAGGGAGACAGACGTTTGGAAGAAGAGTGTTTCTTCGGAGACCTCAGAAACTTCGCTCTGATACTTTGTGGCTCGTACTGTATCCAGAGTATTGATTGTACGGCAACGTGTCTTATTCAGCACCATCCATGAGACTCAGCCATTAGGTAACCACCTGGAGGGTATCCCCAGACTTGCAGACCCCTGCCGTCATGACACCAGGAA
The DNA here is from genome assembly GCF_038048845.1 of Mixophyes fleayi. Taxonomy (NCBI): domain Eukaryota; kingdom Metazoa; phylum Chordata; class Amphibia; order Anura; family Limnodynastidae; genus Mixophyes; species Mixophyes fleayi. Next base: position 18,125,667 of record NC_134408.1, read on the forward strand.
GGAAGTTTACTAGTAAAACACTTCTACAAGTTAAAATCTCCTTTAAGTAAGAAAAACATCAGTACAGAGACGTTGGACTCCAATGTATTTAAAGGAGATTTTAACCTTCAGATTACGAATTTACTAGTTTGTTCATGGACTCCTGTAACTTGTGTTAAACACATTGCTTTAACTCTTTCTGGATTACATTTGTGTCTTAATTTAAATAATTAATTCAGAGAAGTTTATTTCTGTCAACTATTCTTCAGTCACAAAACTGCTTGGTGGATCATAAAACAATGGTGTGTGTTGTATCCAAGGGCACTTAAATAACTATGTAATTGCCTGGCTGTTAAGACAGCCTACAATAAAACGTGGAAAAAAAAACAAACATAAAACACACAAACAAAAGAAAAACAACACAATAATAAAGGTCACCAAAAAAAAAAAAAAAGGCAGCCCAAAGCAATATAATTAGTATTAAAAAACACAGTAAGACTAATGTGAAAAGCAGGCATGTTGCCACGACCAGTGAGAAGGGCACTTGTAGACTAGTTTTGCTGTACAACTTACCCTTTGTGGTGTGTGTATGGGAGACAGCGCATCAAGATCTGCCATGGGAAACTCTATTCCCTTCCTCTTCAGCTCTTCATAAATATGCACAACTCCAGTGAGGTCAGGGCTGCTGCGAAACGCGTCTGCCCAAGCCTGTGAGAGAGGAACATAGGATGACCAGGCAGGCAACACTGAGCACCATCTCCACCTGAAATCCACACCTAACTCTTGAAGCTCTTGTACGTCACATGTGACAATGGACGCAATACTCTCAACGACAGCAATATTCTCCCCAAAAAATGTTGCCAGTTGGGGGGTATTAGGAAGTAACCGGGTGGGAGCAGAGTAATACTAATGAAAAATGTTGAAGGTTATTGCTAACACTTATATAATTTATAAGGACTCTGGTGGTTATTACCCGCTTGCTGGCTGGACTAAAAACATTTATTTTTCTAGAATTAAATTAATTTTTTCATGCCTGGTTGCTGAGCCTCTGTCTGCTAGGACTGGGACACGTGGAACAAAATTTTAGGTTGCGGAACAAAAAAAACCAAAAACTCAAGCCAAGCCAAAAACACAAGTGGGTCCATTCTGCATCTCATATCATGAACAGATATGAACTCTTCCTTTGCAACTTTCACCTATATATTTGGCACATAGAGGACATTTCCGAAAACTGGCGCACTAGTAATTGGTAAAAGTGTTCTAAAACTAACTGGAATTGTATTCAACCTTGATAAGATCCTTATTTCAGCAATGCACAAATGCAGCAAAGTATGACGGGCACATCAGTCAGCATGAAGTCATCAGACAACAGTTTCTACTAATTGCTTATACTAAAATAAGTGTCTCTCTCTCTGAAATTCTCCCAAGTCATTGTGGGGTGATACCATTGGTTATGCCAGCTCTAAAGTTACATTTTATTAGTCTTAAGCAATTATCTGTATGATTCTTCCATGTGTGCCAAGCTTGTAAGATTTAATACCTAGCTTTCTTTATCCTTCCATTCAATGGTCTATGTTTCCTTTATTTATCTATTGTCAGGCTGTCTCCTTCTCTATACCCTTTACAAATCACACAACCGTATGACCCTCTTCTTACAGACATTCTGCTGACAATCAAAAGTAAATTATTCTATCATTACATCACCTAGCAACCAGATTACAACTCAGTTATCTAGCAGAGTTTATCTTTCCAAAACTGTTTCTAGCTGAGTATAGACTACTTTACTGGCAAGACATGCTGGAACTTCTAGTTACACTATAGCTACATGTTGCCCGAGTGTACACGGAGGGGAAATTATGGATTGTTCTGCAAATATCATTAAAAAGGGCATGTGAAAATAAAATAAAGTTTACACTCGTTTTAAAGAGCCTGACAATTAAAAACAATAACAGGCAAACCTAAGATCAAGTCAAACCCCAGGAGTGCTCCACAAGGCTCTACTCAGAACTGGTGTGCTCAAATGCCACCAAGTGGGGGCTTTGGGTAGTGCACTGTGCCAAGATAGTAGATGAGCTGGTCACCAACATAATCTATCGACCAGACTCCCTGAAGTTGCATCTTTGGACATAGGATGATCCCTCAACTTAAAGCTGCTGACCTATCACACATAGCCCACCCTGAGCGCCAGCAGCCAACCACACTGCTGGAACATCTAGGTACAACATACGTCTACTGTAACACTCTCCTATCCAGAGGCCGATGACTTCTCTATATCCCAGTTACTATGTCCTAGAATTACAATAATAAGTCACAGTCCCCCACAAACCAAGCTGCCTACTGTGTATTTTCATAAGCAGCTTTGGTTTCCTCTACACAAAATAATAATAGGGCAGCCAAAGTGCCAATTAGCAGACAGGGAGGGGTGCTCAGGTACAGTCACAGCATATAATATGACAGGACGGTGGCTGTACCCATCTGGGATCTGCAGCTCTCACCTGAATCAGAGCCAGCACTTTATCCTGCACGATGGTTGGGGGGTTATTCTTAGGGGAGACTATTTTCACCAACACCCCGTCTATGAAATCACGGTGCGTCACAAGCACGTGGAAACGATGTCCACAGTTTTTCACGCACGTCTCCAATACCTGCAAAATAAAGAATGGCGGAATGTTATTCCCGCACAAGGATGCATCAAAGATGGTTCCACCTGCAACTCGCTAATACATAATATGACCTGGATATTGTGCCAATAAAGGTAAACAGCTTCTCTGGTTCATTAGCAGATATTAACGGCTTCCAATTGTGTTTTTCCCAGATAAAAAAGCAAAATCTAAAAGCACATTCTGCGGTGTTTAGCAGATGAAGAGTAGAATTGGGGCTGGAGGGAGGGGGAGAAGGAAGAAGACAAAGCAGGAGATATTAGGATAGGACATGAAGGATATTCTGTAAATGAGGAATGGACATTTGATTTTATGACAGCCGACTCCCAACTCTAAAGCTTATAGCATTATTATATTATTTCCACCAAGTCTTCTTCCGTTAATGAGCATACTGAGCGCGGCTCTGTTGACGCCATATTAAAACACAATTTGCAATCAACCATGAATAGTACAACCTGAGTAAAAGCTTAAATCTAAAGTCACAATCACACAAATAACATTGCGAAGAAAGAAGGGCATGATGGGACTTGTAGTTCAACAGATCAGAGTCACAGGATGCCTCTGAAGCCAAGTTCCTTGAAACCTCCCGGGCTGTGCACTAAATATGTGGTGGGCCACCTGTGGCATGCTGGGACTTGTAGTTCTACAGCAGCTGTGAGTCACAAGTTGACCAACCCTGAAACAAGTCCCTTGTTCCCACTCCACGTACTTCAAATAACTTTTTTTTTTTTATTTAGTAATTTTATTTTTTGCAGTGATGAACACGAGTCCTGCCTTCCCTTCGCTGATGATCAAGTGGCCGATACCATTGTCCTGGCTTCGACGTCTGTAGAGCACCTGCTACAACCTATTAATTAAAATAGGACACCAGAAGGAACCAATCAGCACCTTACTGCCACTAATGCCCCTTTCCCAAGGGGCAGGTTGTTGTTGTTTTCCTGTGCAAACAACTTTATGTGTCATTCTAGTTTTGGACATTTTGCTAGTTGCATATACATGTATGTCCAGCTAGTGTTATAGTCACGGCCGCCCTCAGGGGGGCGCCAGCGCACAGGGCCTTACACTTAACGGCTCCATCTGTCCCAGAATACCACAATACCAAGGATCTCCCCCACCCCCTGGTACACTTTCTTTAAACTTCACCGATAGAACGCTGCCCTAAACACTACTTTATAGAGATGTTATGGTCTCAGGTCAGGGGCCAGAATTGCAGGAGAGGTGGGCTGGATTAGTGTGCATCTCTTAGGCCAGTGTTGGCTAACCTGTGACACTCCAGGTGTTGTGAAACTACAAGTCCCAGCATACACTTTCAGCAATACGCTGCTATATATTGGCAAAGCATGCTGGGACTTGTAGTTTCACAACACCTGGAGTGTCACAGGTTAGCTAACACTGTCTTAGGCCAATATCTTCTGTCCATCAGTTACAATACAAGAACCATTTCTCACAGGGAACCGGCAGAACCGGCTTTACACCATACCGTAAATAAGTGGTGTTGTACCTGATAACAGGTTTGACACAAATACATGTATCATCTAGTACATTTTTTTGCACACATTCAGCTTATAAGAAGTATTGTGTTTGGAGCCTGGGGCAGTCAGACACATAATATACTCAGTAAAGTACAGTCGTTACATTAGACAAACGCTCGCCCTGATCAGTTTCAAAAAATAAAAACAAAATTACTTAAGGTCTAAAAAACAGGAAGAGGCCTAAACTAATCCATGACGATATCTTGACAAGTAGCCGGTCACCCTGAGCTGGGGAATATCAGCCCTCCAGCAGCACGACAGTTATACAAAATGAAGATGGAAGATGAAGATTTATCTGGTGCACAGTACAGACTGGGAAGGCTTACCGTCAGTGCCAGCATGACTTCTCTGTAATTCCTGGTACCATTCAGCCTCTTCTTTAAGGCTCTAATTGCATCTTTTGGCCTAGAAGTCAAAGTTGTAGAATAAAAGAGAATTCAGTTACATGAAAACAGCGCATCTTCAGTTTGGTGTGAAGGCTTTCTGCTATTCCATCTTGGATGTCCCATCACCACCTCAATCTTTCAAAAAGCAAACAAATAAAATGAATAAACTCTACCCCTCAAGCTGGCTGCCTAGGGGTCCTCTGACTCAGAACTCTGCTCTCCTTCAAGGAGTTTTTTTGTTTTTCAGGCTGCACCCACTCTGTGGATTTCCTCCTTCGTGCATCAAAAGTTTCAGAACAGAATTCAGAAGCGTTTCCCCTAGCTCCATGCAGTCATAAAAGCCTCACCTCTTCATGCACACATTAAATTCCCCAAGTACCTTATTGCCCTCCCTTAGGCTAGTCTACCGTATTACCACCCTTCAAAACTGACATTTATTCCTATTTGGTAATTATTTGTGAATAGCAGCAGTAATATAGAGTAAACGCATTCACCTAGAATTCTTCAAGGCATTTCATAGGTCACAGACAGCGGATCGATTCTTATGGTGCTAACGCATTTCTTGTTTGCTTCATTCTAACAATTTATAGGGGGAATATAGGGTAAAAGTGGTGATGAGGAGGGTAATAAGTCAACGAGACCATCTATATACATCTGAGGCATTGTAAAGGGGGAGGGGGGGGGATTGCTGGGGTGCAATTAGACTTTAAAGCAGTTATTTTATTGAACATATTTTAATGAGTACACTGATATTATTTTAGAGTTATACAAGAGTTGAGCATCTATCTGCATTAAGAGTACATTCTAGAAGATGATAGCTATAATTATTTAAGATTAATTGACACACCAATTCCGGTTGAGTGTATAAACGTACTTGGATCAGCTATGCTATAGATTATTGTCCACTTCTAAGCGAAGCTGTTTAAATATGCTTTTATGTATTCAAGACAGATATGTTAACAAGATATCTCTTCATGGTAATTTCCTTTCTCCGAATCAAATCTATTATGTTATATAAGGAATGAATTTAATGACTATTTAATGATGAGAACATAAAAAAAAAAACATTGATCGATAAAAGGATGTATGTCCGTAGATACGTCATTCTCTGTTGCTATAGCGACAGTGATATAGAGATTGCGATTGTAATTAACGGGGAGAGATATGCCTGCTAAGGGTAATGTATGAGCAGGCAAGAGGCGGATATGACAATCAAGTAGAATACTGGACGGAATTATTCATATGAAGTATAGCTAGACTAGAACGGATTGTATCTAGAGATAAAGCAACAACAGAATATGAACAAGAAAGGGCTAATAAGTGCATTTATTAAGATTAATACAATGATTAAGTGGTTTGCATAATACACACACACAGCATAAGTAGATATATATTATTTACTCATTTTAAACGAGTTCCCACCTCCAACATATCCTTATGTACCTAAATGAATAATGGTAAATTTAGCGTGTCTTTAGATTTCATGCAAATTGAATGTAATAAGTTATACAAATAATTACCCTTTTTTTTTTTTTTTTTAAAGTCTCAAATGTAATAAATATTTTCTGTATCAATTTGCAATCACTTATAATATGGTAGAATTATTTTATGTCATTTTAAAACCATGACAGCCCTCCTATCTAGCCTCTATTCTGAGTACTGCAATATAAAAATAAAAATAAAAAAAGTACACTATTAGATGTACTTCTAGTTCTCTACCAGAACATGAGAACGGAATCTTGAGCCGCTTGCATAGATCAGGAGTGACTCACAGCTTTGTAGACCTTCTATTTAGCCAAATCAATAGAATCAGCACATGCCATTATTTTATAAAATTGTATTAACGCTCTAAAGTCAAAGCACACAAAGATTAGAACGCACCGTTTGTTTACAGCAGACATTAAGGCAAGAGAAGCTCTGGAAGACAGCATGTAAATGCCACAATGCAACAGAAAATACCAAGCTAATCTGGGAAACCAAGTCCAAGTTCTGGGCCACAATAAAATAACTTTCTTGTAATATTAATGAACACCCCAGCGCTGGCCACCGCACCACCCTACGTAGCAGTCAAGGAGGTTTACATGCAGTTTACTATAGGTCCCACAGCCAGAAATGATTGGGTAGGCTGGGATCAGAAACATGGGAGCTGCAAGTGGGAATGACCTTACCAAGTAGTAAATAAATGCATATGAAGACATTGTTCCTTGGGTGAGCTTGTTGTTCAAAAGGGTTACGCCAGATTTGTACAACACCAGCGGCATGCTCCCCAGCATTATAAAGAATGCAACATAAAGGAGGAAGAATAAATGTCTTTACTGGCCTAGGACAAAGCCAACATGTAAGTCTCGGGATGTGGTTGTAATTATTTGTTGTGTTGATACAGACACACACTATGCTTTTTCCTTGTGTTGTGCTTATCAGCTCCTGAAGGTCAGGTACCCGCACATGCTCAAACAACAGCTATTACTAGCCATTAATGACCTCACAGAGACTAGCAGGAAGGTTGGGTCCGTTTTACTCCCGTGGAACAGGAAAGACTGCGTGATTACAGGAAATATTTATATACACACAAAACAATGAATGTCACTGGGACGGCCCATGCAGGTAAAAGCTGCATTTTATACAAGCACTAATTATTATACATCTTCCCCATAGCACCGCTAATGATTGCACACTAGAAGCATAGACGGCTCTCAGCCTTGCTCACCCTTCTTCTGTCTCGTTGATGATGTCACAGATTTCCATGTTGAGGGTCCAGTCCTCGCTCGGCAGGGAGCCATCAGTAGCTTTCTCTGCCAAAGAGAAGGGAAAAGATCAAAAGTGTTTTCCATGTTAGCTGAGGATGCAAGATAATATATTGCAGAGATAAGGGAGATCTATATTAAGATATCTAAAGCTCTTCCCTGAAAATCCTAGTTACCGAGAGGTGATCAGGGGGTTACAAAGGAGCATTGGCAGAATCACTCCCTCATCACTAATGCTTGGGGGTCTCCAGGAGCGAGACCAGTACCTATAGCTGTGCCACTACTTGGGGGAAGGAAGAGGTTCAGGCAAAGAAAATACAAAGGTGGCCATCATATTTATATCAACAACTACTCATTATTACCATAGCATTTATTTGGTGAAGGAAACCACTTGTTACAGATCTCAACAGCATTGTTTGAAGTGTTATAATAACATTTATACACATTGTTCCGGTTTAAAAAAAAACCAAAACAAACAAACTTTACAATGTAACTGTCGCTACTCATAGCGGATGCAGCCATTCTGGATTCACCGTGGCCGATGTAACTTTTATGATCTTACTGCGGCCAAATCTTTGTGGTCACGGTAGAGAAGTGGGGCCAGGCCACGGACAGAGTCGCCATCACCAACATTGCATCTCTTCTATTTACATCTGACAGTTTAGTGAAATGTGATTGGCTATCAAGTGTTCACTATAGGAGCATCAGCCAATGACAACCTTGCGGAAGGTTTACGAGGAGTGGACCCAGCATAAAATCATCATTAAGCAGAAAAGAGCAACCACTGGTCAGTCTACTGGTCACATGGGGTCTATTTACTGGATAAATACATGCAGAATTGAACTGGTCAAATCAAGGCTTTATTATGATTTAAAGGATACAGCATTGTATACGGTGACATGGAGAGGTTTAATGTCTGCATAACAAAGAAGCTATGGGCTGTATAGTATACATACTAGTATGGTGGGTGTGGGGAAGGAAGAGGCCTAAAATAATTTCAACAATTCATTTGACACATTTGGAGTAAGCATTATTCTCACAGTTGGCCACAATAACGTTTTCCCCCCAAAAAAACAACTTTGCGCACCTAGCGGCGATGGAGTAAAGTTATAAAATTAGATGGAGGAAACAGATACAATCAGAGCCGCCATGAGATGGAGAAGCCATGGGGCAGAAGCCACTAGTACGATTAATGGGCGAGGATGTCACCAGTCCTAGGTTCCGGTAACTCACCAGCACCCGTTACATAGCAAGATGTAAAATTTGCCAGTGTGCTCAATATCAGATATAGCTTCCAATCACAGGGAGAAGTAATAGGTTCCATATCTGTCTGAGAGGTAATGGGATATTAAATTACGCAGACACAGCACAACTTTAGGCAGGAGGCGGGCTTACAAAACCCAACATAAAACAGACTGTAAGGAATAACCGGATGTGACTGGATTACTTATTTGTGGCTGGATCATGTAGAAATAATTTACTGCAGAAATGTATTTCAATCAGGTGCAGGCACCAATGTATAATTTGAAATGCAGGCGTTACATTGGGATGTGTTTTGTATGCAAGTGTCATTGTTTGGGTTTGTGTCTTTGCTAGAGGAAGTCTGTTTGCTGATAGCATGAAATGTTAAGTAAGTCTTTATGTGAAGTGACAAAAACCTGTTTAGCCTGTATACCCAGCAGGGGGCCGCTGCCTGGTTGTCTGGCGTTGCTGGATCTCAGATAATGAAAGCATCAAGTTTTAGCACATAACAGAGAAGTGTAAATATTGTTAGCTTTGCATTTCATGTAAATCCATGTTTGGGTAAACAAATTGCATCCTGGTTCTAAAAATAGCCTGTGAGGCTGTGTTCAAATCGGTGTTAAAAGCCCTGTCTTGTATTGAAAATTGTTATTTCTTGCTTCATCTGAGCTGCTCCTGGTACCTTCAACCAGTGTGAGCAAATAAACATCACTTGCTTCAAAGACCTGCTTGGAAAACTTCTCTATCCTTGTGATCTACAGATTAGACCCAAAATCTAACCTGTTCCCGGTTGTTTCTGAGGTTTGGACCCAGCTTTTCCGGTACCACCGCTTTGCCTGCTACCCAGCAGCTCTGGTCAGTGTGATAGGCCAGGGGGGATCCATCCACAGCAACCCTGATCTATAGAAAGAGGTCAGGAGTACCAGCCCAGGCACACCAGTAACAGGGTACATTAGCAGCATCAGTTACCCAGAAGAAACCAGGTACTTGATGCCTGTAAGGAGTCCAGTGGTGGCAGCATTTGTAAGCCCCTTCTACTGCGGCAAGAGGACGCATTTGGCATAACAAAAGGGAACGGTGGCAAAGCAAGCCCAGCCGGTTCCGAGAACAGCAGGCAGGGTGGCATAGGCGGTCCATCCTGTCACACCAGATACATGATTATCTTTCTATTCAGAAACACACCCTTGTCAGCCACACACAACAAAGGCAGCCAATTTGTAGGCCAAGCCAATATTCAGGATTCTGCTGCCTATACCTTCCATAAGAACTATTACTGCCTCACCAGAGCAGCTCACCAATCGTATATTGGACAGCATACTATATTGGTCCATAATGCGCTTTCATACCCCTGCTGCAGGCTGCCATGTAAAGAGGGGGGGGGGTTTCTCTTACTGAGCAGACACAGTGTGACTGACACACTTGTAGTACTGCATTGCAAAAATACACTGTGTATTGGTAAATATACACATGTGGGTGGGGCCATCGATACCACATGAGCTCTAGTGAATGCAGTCACAACTTTGTAGCAGTGCTGTAGTGGAATATAACTGTGATATTTTCAGATAAGAAGCATGATGGTGTTATACAATGTTTGGGCACAGTAGTCCTACATATGCATAATTATATTTATACCTACAATAGCAAACTTAAATATACCATTATAGATAGAAAGTACAATAGAGTAAGAATGTTTTAGGTACACTGTTCCTGTGTACCAGCGATCCAGTAAAAACACGCAGCACGAGGAAGAAAATCAAATTTATTCACATATATTGAAGATTTTTTTTCCGCGTGTTAAGTGTGGAATCACACCGACCTCTGCAAAACAACCGCAACAAATCACACAGGACAAGGAACGACAAGTGCACCAATCTCAAAATCCTGTTGTTGTCAGCAAAGAATGACAAGGCCTCGGATGAGAGGGGCGGCTGTCGGTCGGTTCGACTGGGGAGACAAATGAGCGCTGCTGATCCACAAGTCATCAGTATCCTTCAAGTTTACACTGGTTACGCAGCCAAATTCCACCTGAAAGGGGCAGAGAGCCCAATTTTTGTGACATCCTGTAACATTACAGCTCTTCAAAGAGGGTCTGCAGTAAACAACCAACTTCATCCAATGCCAGACCAGCCCCCCCTCCACCCCCACATCCCCAATCACATAAATCCCACCAGCGGGGAACATTTCTAAGCCTGCTGCAGTGACTATATATCTCCTAACAGGACACAAAGCAACACACTGTGCGGAGAGATAGGATGACTGCCCTGGGGAGACAGGCACACGGTACTTCATCTTACAGCCCACAGGACCGTCCCTTGCATAATACATTCAGAGATGCCCTATTTATTCGGCACAGCTGCAGCGGTTTAACCCTCCGGCTGCTGGGGAGCCCTCGCTCTGCTGTGCCGGCAGGGCGAGAGTGGGTGTAGCGCAGGATCCCTCAGCCGCAGCGCGCCTGCCACACAGATGAATCCCCTCTATGCCCTCTGAGCGCAGAATTACAGACAGGCACAGTGTGAAATAAATGGTGCATGGCTAATATGCTCCTGTATAATGGATGATGTGAGCGGTTCTATATTACCATGGCGTACAGCTAGTGAAAGCACATGCACACCCCCCTCCACAACCTCCAAACTTTCCAGGGGTGCAAGGTGATATATTTCCTTTTTGAAGCTTATTGTTTGGTTTATGATCATTAAACTTGTGTCCTCCAGAACAAGCATTGTCCTTATGTTTATTTTCGTTTCCAAAACCCCATACAGATATGCAAGACATTGCTAGGTTTCTACTGTTTCCAGACAGATACATATTGCTGTAATCAACATTTCATTATCAAACTAGAAATAGCCTCAAAACTGATCATTATTAACTATTATAGGCAGGACTTGCAGCTTGTCCAATTGCACAAATGTCTGCTAATTGTGGCCTGGGACCCCTAAATCTGACATTTCTGAAGTTCCTGGTTCATTTTCAAGCTGCAACGGAGCTCTTAGAACATGAAATACATTTATTTGCTGTTCTTACTGCTAACCGGCAGTCTTAGTATGATGGGATGGTATAAAATAAGACTTTTGCTAACAAGGACAAGGAAGCTGCTTGGTGTCCGACACTAATGGCAGCAGAAGAGTTAAACTCTTTGGCCCAAGCAGTAAGCCTCTGCAAGGAAGAAGGGCTCTGATGTCTGCACTACCATGTAATTCCAGTATCCTACGGCCCATCTGCCTGCCACAATCTCATTTCCCCAAGCTGGTCCCAGGGAGTAATGTGCACTAATCCTGTTACTGCTAATAAGATTCTCTATAACACCATCTGAATGGCACATAAGCCAGGGGATCGACACAACGCAGCATAAAAGACCAAGCCTACTTATCCCTGGCTCCTGTGGAACAATACACGACCATAACTCCTACACTGTAGAAGACACTAGACATCCCATAATAAGAACACACATCTGGAAGACTGGGGGGAATTTACTCAGCCCTGCACTGAAAATATAACCATTTATAAGTAGGTTTTATTTTTCTGTAAAACTCTATACTGCAATGTAATCTAATTTCTCTGCAATTTTGCATTAACAGTCAATGTGAGTTTCCATAGAGAGGTCAAATGAAGTCTCATCCATAGACCCCAATGCAACAGTGCCCCCTGTGGCCACTGTATCTGAACACTAAAATAATTGTTTTTTTACCAAGAAGAAACATCAATTCATGGTGGGGGCACATGTAGGAAAATAAACAGGTGCAGCAGGAAGCCCATTACTACCGTACTAGCATTAATGGACACAAGGAACAAAGTCATCAGCGACTCACAGATCTAAAGCTCTAAAGAGCCAACAGGAACCTTACATAAATCCTTGGGGCCCGTATCCCTTCCCATGGCAAAGCAAAACCATTACCAGGATCACAGGAGCAGATGCCCAATTTCAATGGAACTTATGAGGAGGGAAGTAACTGGATGTTTTGGTTAATGATTTGTCGGTGGATAACCTGAGCCTAGACAGCGGTATGATAAGCAGATGCCTCTATGCGCTGAGATGCTCTGAGCCAAATGCAAAGTATTGGCCAAAGTCCAAGGTGCATATTCTGATATCTCAGCATGTTTCATATAGGGAAACATGCACCAAAGTAAAAACTAAAAATGTAATGCGTTTACAATATATAAAAGATATGGTATCTCTTAGACACTCTGCTTAGACAATAAGCACATAAATTAAATCCTGGGACGGAGGAATAAGCACTTCTTTCCCAGGATTTTATCTTTAGGTTCGATTTCTGGTTTATGTTCAGACATATAGCAAAGTCCCATTCTTACAGCTGCGACTTCATATTTAATTGATTTGGGTTTGGAAATAATTAAGCCCGGCACTGGATTTTCGTCTTTCCCTAGCTTATCTGAATGACAGCACTACCTGTGGCTCTCCGACTGTTGTAGATTTACAATATGCCCTGTCAGGTACAAGTTACTTTTACTCGCTCTGACACCTTGCTAAACCAACAGATATTTCTCAGCAATCGTAACAGCACTGCAGCTACTGACACACGTTATCCCAGCACCCACTGTCTCTCCCGTTATTTCCTTCCCATACCCCTCGTATCCCACCCTCTATATTGTCATCATTTATTTATATAGCGCCACTAATTCTGCAGCGCTGTACAGAGAACTCATTCACATCAGTCCCTGCCCCAATGGAGCTTACAGTCTAAATTCCCTAATATAGACACACACTCACACACAGACACAAAGAGGGAGAAACACAGACTAGGGTCAATTTTTTTTTAATATTTTTTTATAGCAGCCAATTAACCTACCAGTATGTTTTTGGATTGTGGGAGGAAATCGGAGCACCCGGAGGAAACCCACGCAAATACAGGGAGAACATACAAACTCCACACAGATAAGGCCATGATCGGGAATTGAACTCATGACCCCAGTGCTGTGAGGCAGAAGTGCTAGCCACTAGGCCACTGTGCTGCCCCTCATCCACCGCTAAACATTGACCTCCGCATTAAGCATTTTAATACCTTACCTTTCCACTGCACCATAAAACCCAATACCAACTTTATATAACACGCCGGGAATCTATGGGAGAGTTACTGTTTGTTACCAAACATTTACACACTAAATTAAGGCTGGGACAACCTTAGAACAAGTAGAGCAGACATATTGATTAGGTACAGTACCCATTCAGGGGCAAACGCAGAATTTGTAGAGGGGGGTTTCCACACCACGCCGCCAGTGGGAGTGAAGAGCATGCATGGGGGCGTGGCTATAATTTTAGACAGTGCTTGGCTGCTCTCCAATTCTTCCTATACCCATAATATACATGGGCAATGGTGCGTGCACTACTGTTAGGTGCACGCAGCTCTCCCTTTTCAAGTAGAGCGGTGTGAAGCGGGAGCAGGGTCCAGCCACCTCAATTATACAGTGCCATAGGCTTGGAGGGGGGTTTCCAGGCACAAGTAACCCCCCCTTGGTTTGCCTATGCCATGCTTGCAGCTATACAGTTTGCAAAGCCCTTACAGTCATGGATGGGCTCCTTCTTGCAGTGAGCGAGCGTTTGAGCTCCTCATGAAGGCCTGAGCTATGAGATGGGAACATCAGTAGTTGCAGCCAATATTGGGTGGGTACAATGTATTCTTGATGTTTATCTCTCCCCAGTACCCACACACGAACGCTGAAGAAAGATAAATCTGTAAAAGCATAGACAAAATCCACATCATTTGTCCCTGCTTTTAACAGAACGTACAAAGAGTGTTGCGTAACATTACGTTCAGCATAGAGCACTATGTACTTAATGACCGATCCCATAGAACGCCATTATATTGTACCGAGCATTAACATGCATGAATGTTAAAATTGGTATCTAGTAAGAGTCACAAGCGACTTATGGAAACTGCAAGCCGACGGTACAACAGCCTTGTGGTGTCTACGTTTAAGGCAAAGGTTAATATGCCAGTGAAATGGATGCATTGAGCGTAAGCCTCCGATCCAAATACTTTTGGTATGCAGCTCATATTTTAGAAAATTGCTGGATCCTAACATTTGGCTTTGTCTAAGTTTGGAAGAAATGTGTCCAGGCTTGTTATAAGGATGCAATGAAAAGGTAAATTATTCAGACGACATTTGAATAAATGAGCAAGTTTTCAAACCCACAAGACAGGAATGCTTTGAAAGACAATCTTACAAGCCGCCTTTATGGAAGGCTATGAAGCCATCCATATGCACTTCATTAAAGGCAGCTAGCTTGGTAAAGCCAAAAGTGTTACAAATGTTTAATGAGTGGGGTCCTTGTCCCCCACAGTAGTTTAATTGAACATTTTATGATTGGGACAGCAGCTCCATCAACGGACGAATGAACAAAACCTGACAAAATATGAACTCTGCACCTTCGGACAAGCAAACGGTGCTGAAATTGACCACTTTTGGATAGAACCTTTGGACAAATATAGAGGACAATGGGAGCTGCTGATAAGAGATACGGATCACTCATGTCATCGGGTTTTACATGTAGATAAAGAACTCAAACTACAAGACATGTTGGAAACCAGGATTATAAGAAGGCTAACAAACTATACAACAGAAATACAACTCAAGAAAAAACAATTTCTAAGACATAAAACAGAGATAATTGCAATGCATGACCAGAAATATTCTACACATCCCATCTGTGTTTCCTATTGTAATAATCCCTGATATTTTGGAATGTGTGGGAAGACCATAAACAGTCAACTAATTGATACAACATTGCTACCCTACTATACAAATGAAATAGTAGAAATGGTCTGTACTTTGGTTATTTATGTCCTGATAGAAGAACTAATGCTGATCAATTGTAACATGCAAAAACACAGTGTACAGTCCTCTCTGGGATAACATGAATCCATGCTTAGAGGAACACATACTATGTGCGCTATATGTAAGTCCTGCTCTATGAATCTAGAAGGAGCAACAGCCATTATCGGATGGGTGACTAGTATTCATGAGGCTTGTCGCTCCTCTATGATGGCAGCATATATATATTCATGTACTAAGAAATCCATTAGGCCCAGTACACACGGACGTTGGAAAAAAAAACAAACATTAAAAACAAAACAACAAAAACCACACATACTTTGTTCAAAGAGGGATCTGTAGCATAGTGCGCTATATACTTAACAAACATTCCCATACACCTCCGTTACTAACCATAATTATAAATCATTAGGATTTACCCTCATATTTTTCTGTAAGTGGTCAGTAAAATAAAGGTTAGGGAATGTATAAACATAGTTCACAGAAAAACTGGGAGATAATGTGCACAGATGGATAGAAAGCAGGGATGGACGGGTAGAGAGGTGACAGGAAGGGAGCACGGATGGAGGAGGGACTGTTATATAGACTGGTAGAGAGGTGACAGGAAGGGAGCACGGATGGAGGAGGGACTGATATAGACGGGTAGAGAGGTGACAGGACGGAAGCACGGATGGAGGAGGGACTGATATAGACGGGTAGAGAGGTGACAGGAAGGGAGCACGGATGGAGGAGGAGTGACTGATATTGATGGGTAGAGAGGTGACAGGAAGGGAGCACGGATGGAGGAGGAGTGACTGACATAGACGGGTAGAGAGGTGACAGGAAGGAATCACGGATGGAGGAGGAGTGACTGACAGACGGGTAGAGAGGTGACAGGAAGGAATCACGGATGGAGGAGGAGTGACTGACATAGACGGGTAGAGAGGTGACAGGAAGGAATCACGGATGGAGGAGGAGTGACTGACAGACGGGTAGAGAGGTGACAGGAAGGAAGCACGGATGGAGGAGGGACTGATATAAACGGGTAGAGAGGTGACAGGAAGTGAGCACGGATGGAGGAGTGACTGATATAAACGGGTAGAGAGGTGACAGAAGGAAAGCACGGATGGATAAGTGACTGGCAGATGGTTAGAGAGGTGACAGGAAGGAAGCACGGATGGAGGAGTGACTGACAGACGGGTAGAGAGGTGACAGGAGGGAAGCACGGATGGAGGAGTGACTGACAGACGGGTACAGAGGTGACAGGAAGGGAGCACGGATGGAGGAGTGACTGATATAAACGGGTAGAGAGGTGACAGGAGGAAAGCACGGATCTAGGAGTGACTGACAGACGGGTAGAGAGGTGACAGGAGGAAAGCACGGATCGAGGAGTGACTGACAGACGGGTAGAGAGGTGACAGGAGGAAAGCACGGATCGAGGAGTGACTGACAGACGGGTAGAGAGGTGACAGGAAGGGAGCACGGATGGAGGAGGAGTGACTGATAGACGGGTAGAGAGGTGATAGGAGGGAAGCACGAATGGAGGAATGACTGACAGAAGGGTAGAGAGGTGATAGGAGGGAAGCACGGATGGAGGAGTGACTGATATAAACGGGTAGAGAGGTGACAGGAGGAAAGCACGGATGGAGGAGTGACTGACAGACGGGTAGAGAGGTGACAGGAGGAAAGCACGGATCGAGGAGTGACTGACAGACGGGTACAGAGGTGACAGGAGGAAAGCACGGATGGAGGAGTGACTGACAGACGGGTAGAGAGGTGACAGGAGGAAAGCACGGATGGAGGAGTGACTGATAGACGGGTAGAGAGGTGACAGGAAGGGAGCACAGATGGTAGTAGTTGATGTGACCACTGTGTACACAAAGCAGTATATGATTGGGTGCATGTAGTAAAGGGGTGACAGTACATTGCAATATACAGGAGAGTGTATTCGCAGCATAAAACAGGATGAGAACATATGATGTGTACACAGCAGTATGTAGATGGATGTAGAGATAATATAACATGGTGCATAGGAGAAATGTGTCTATGTAGAACACAAACATGGTGTACACAGTATTATAAAGGAGGGTCTATAGAATATAATAATAATAATAGTTATTATAATATAACAGATTGTACACAGCAGTATATAGAAAGTCGTATTTAGGAGGATGTATAACATGCTAATAATAATTAAATACTGTATAGCAGCATACAACTGGCTATATAGACAGGACTATGTATAGTATAATAATGTAGAGCAGTAAATAACAGGGTATGTAGAGAGGAGGGTGTATAACATAACATAATAGTATGTATAGCATAATAATATAACAGGGTACATATACTGCAGGATGTAGGAGGGTGTATAACAATGATAATATAACAGGGTGGATAGAGAGGAGGGTGTATAATATAATAATATCACAGGGTGTATAGACTGCAGTATGGAGGAGGGTGTATAACAATAATAATATAACAGGGTATATAGAGAGAAGGGTGTATAATATAATAGTGTGTATAACATAATATCACAGGGTGTATAGACTGCAGTATGGAGGAGGATGAATGATAATATAACAGAGGTGACCATGACACAGACATTAGGACAGAGCGGCCCCAGTGCCCACATACACACAGGGGAAGGGGGGGTGTCATCCTTTCTCCCGGGGTCTCTTACCGATGCATTGCCCCACCGGGGTGCTGTACGGGTTCCCCAGCAGAAACTCCATCTTGATGACAACAAACAGCCGGCCTCTGCAATGGTTCACACAGACAAGGCGGTGGCCCGCCCTTTCTCTAACACCATTGGATGAATTTACAGCTACGTGCATTTCATTGGACCGTTCTCTTGTCCATCAGGCTCATCACCGGACTACACCCGCCCACATAATAGTAACGGGTGCATGCGATTGGAAGACGCGTCTGTCAATCATCAGCTTTGCGTAGCAGTCAATACACACTAGCGCGAACCAATGAATGACTGAGCTGGGATAGCTACATTGTCACTTACGTTATAACTGCCAAGCCGCGCCCACTTAATATGATTGGTCAGGAGTCTCTGTCATTTGCCGGTCACCTCAAATACACGCCTTCCTATACGTCATGCAATAGTTGCGTCTATTGGCTAAAAAAATAGTTGAATGCTAAATCTTTATGTGTACGTACACGTTTCTGGAACACTGTATTGATGGGTAATTATGAATCACGTGTCCCGTTTCTCATAGCAACCAAAAGACGCTTTTCCATATAAAGCAAAGTCGAGACACAGGTAACACAACTCAATATTAATAACTCTTGTTTTCCTATAGTGCTTTGTATATGAGCAGTCAATGAATGGAGATCTTTGTATTTGCAATGAATGAATGGAAACATTTATATATATATATATATATATATATATATATATATATATATATATATACATATATATATATATATATATATATATATATATACATACACACACACACATATATATATATATATATATATATATATATATATATATATATATATATATATATATATATATATATATATATATATATACTAATAATGCATGGGAGCTTTGGAGCTTTTACTTATGTGCAGTGAATAAATGTAAACCTTTATATATTTGCCATCAACGAATGGGAACCTTTATAGAATATATTTTGTAAATTCTATGCACATATATAATATATATGTGCATGCAATTTACAAAATACATTTTAGTTGTTTTCCACTACAAATCTATTTGCTCCTTTATTATGTTAATTTAATGACAGAGTTCATTAAAAGCCTTACAGTTACATCTCATGCTGCTTTGTTGTAATCAGTAGAGGGTCTTGTATCAAATGCAAAATAAAATGTGTGGTGGTGTTTTCTGTAATAAAAGGTTTGACACTTTAACGCCTGGACTCCAATATCGAGCAATTGACATTTGTCGCAGTGACTTTGGGAAACGGAAAAGAAAAGTCATCTTTGCATTTGTTGGCACCCCTGTCATCTGCATACAGTGCAAGCAGCCGTTTTGTGATCTGAACCAATATTCTTAAAAATGTATCTTCAGTGATGCCCCTGGTCCATAGTGAATTGGTGGTAGGATGCATTTTCATGAATTCAGGTTCAGCTTACAATATAGCTACCATCCATGTATGCAGGTGTACATTATTATGTACACATATAATCTATTATGTGATGATGATGAGTTATCAGTTCATACACAATGAATATTCTTCCCTTTGTTAAGGAGTCTGCTGAAAATAAGTGCAATGTATGACACCGTTGAACCTAATGTTATGGGCGATGAGATGCTGAGAAATGCTGTGGAAGAACAAGGCCCAAGTGAGGAGGCTGGGATCATTGCCAAGATGGAGGGCATCGATTTCAAGGACGTCACCAGCTTGCGCCTTGATTTTAAAAGTAAGACCGTTGCATTTCTTGTGTTTAATGAAAACTATCACAGAGGCAAACACAGGATTTTGAGTGGCGTCATTGCAACCTTACTTTCTGTCAAATGCCAGATCACATTTTCAGTATATGCATAGCACAATATAATATACACAGAAAGGATCTTTATCACCACATGGTGGTTATGAGCATTACTGTTTGAGGAATGGTATTTTATGTGTTTTCAAATAGTGTTAAGATTAGAATGTTAGAATTTGCAGCAAAACATCTATTAGAACCTTCTGAACGAATATCTCATTGACACATGACTGACTGAAATATTTGCTTTGCTTAACAGTGTCCTACCATTGTACTATGAGTGTGACATATTTGGGGCTGTGTAAGTCAGTAACAAAAGGTCCCTATTGATTTTACTGGAACATTGAGAACTATATTTGCAGAGGTGAGATGAGGTAGCTTGGGCCCTTCTAACTAACTGTGCAGGCTTCTCCTGAAAGATGTATGGTCTCATTAATGTACAGCAGTGGAGTAAGACTCACTGCAGCAAAACCATCTCTTCTAATAAATAAATGGACACAATTTTTACTCAATTTATAATAAGATTAAATGTCACGATTTTTAGAATATTCTATTTTTGGTCAGATTAAAATAAATTTTCTCAGCCTGCCAGTGAAACCAGTATTCCTAGGAATCTATCATTTCACTTGGAAGCCTCAGCGATATCAACAGCTCTTAGTAAACTGAACAAAATGTTGGAAGCTGGAACAGTATTTATACTTGAATAAGATCTTTTGTGAAGCTTTATTTCTTTCCAAGGCACAGCACAGCAGAGTATAACAGTCAATACAATCAGCATGAAGTCATCATATGCTGTGCTCGTTTCTACTAACTGATTATTGTAAAATAAGTATCGGTCTAATGCAATTCTCCAATATCTATGTATTCTGTATATTAATGATTAAGCTGTTATCTCTAAAATTTTTAGTAGCCCTAAGCAATTATCCGTAAGATTCTTGCATGTGTGCTAACCTTGTAATATTTGATGGTGTCTTAGCTGTTTATCTTTCAACTGAATGGACCATTTGTTTGTTTTATCTAACAATGTCAAACAGCCCCTCCAAGCTGTCTTCTTCTCTAAATCCCTTACAAAATACACAAACTTATGACCTTCTTCTTAAAGACATCCAGCTGACTTATTACAAAAGGGAATTAATATAAAAATTATTCTAATACACAAGAAAGGTTCATCATCTATCCCTTAGGTTGGGTACACACTATACAAAATTTCTCCTGATGCGATATCCTTAATGATTTTACGAATTATTAAAAAAAAAAGAAGAAAGTCCCGATCAGCAGCCGATTCATGTGCACACACTATACACGTTTTACAAGATTTACCTTCAGATCTGTACTCTTCATCTGTCATAACCATCTGCTGAAAAGATGGTGACTCTGCACACTCCATATCTGTGGACACTGCCGGTCCTGAGTGCAGACACACTGCAGGATTGGAACGACATTGTTCCATCGCTGAACGAGATTTTTAGTCCGGTTTAAAAATCAAATACACCGATACGATGAGCTTTGGAACGATGATCGTTCATTGTTGCAGCCTACACACTAATGCGATATCAGGCCGAACGGTCGTTTATTGTGATTGGCCCCATAATCAGCTGAAAACACTGTAGTGTGTACCCAGCCTTACATTGAATGCGACAGGCTCACTTTCAACAACAACTCCTAGCATGCCTAGCAGTCTTTATAAGCTACTTTAAGCTTGAAAATGGCATGTTTGGGTCTACATAGGCAGACATTAAGGAGGACAATAGACATCATTCCAAATGACTGATCTTTTCTAAGAGCTAAAATTGCTTTTTATAAGAAGCCAGAATTACAGTGCAGTATTAGCTATTAGAAAACACAATTTCTCCTTTTCACTTATATTATGATACAATGTTTAAATCTCTCATAAACACAATACTGTATAAACAGCTACAAAGCAGTGTCTATTGTCATGTCAGACAAAGTAGAGATAGGCGTTATCTGCTAAAATTGTAACAATGAACCATTGACAGGCTTGAAAGATAACATCCAGAATAAAATGGATGTGGAAATGTACAGTCTGAATGTTATAAAATAATTCTGTAACATTTTCTGTTAAATGGAGAAAATAAACACTGCTTAAAAATATCATTTATAAGAGTGTAGATAACAGCATGAATAAATTGTATCTGATATAACTGCACATGAGAAGTATTCTCCATTTGTTCCTGAAACTATTTTTTTTTTTCAATTTATATCTCTTTTATCTGCCTTCTCCCTTTCCTGTAGTCACTTCCTATCCAGTGCTAGCGGCTGTAGTATGCAAATGAGGGGGAGGAGAAACACTAAGTAGCATTCTATTAGTGTAAAAAGAAGCATACGGGAATAACACGTTAGCACACAATAATATTGTATTATGTCTGTGGATCAGCTCCTAATGCATCAATATTATATTTGTTTTTCTTTACTGCTGTGTATAAATTCAGTACATTATTCATAAACAAAAACACTAAATAGAAAATTGAAGTCATTCAACACAGTATATTTATTCTACAAGTGTCAGGGATATGACCCATCTTTGTCCCTATTTTCATGGAATATTGGGAGGTATGATATTATAATATTAAAACATGTAACTATTTAGTATATTGGTAGTGCACAATAGTGCTCACGTACTAACATTGCATTCTGGTGCAAAATATGCACTAAACCACAGCAACCAATCAGATACTCACTTTCATTTTGTAACTTGCACTAGACAGATAAGAGCTAATTGCTGATTGGTTGCTGTGCTTCATAATGCAATGATAGTTACTGACCAGAAATGGACTCAGCAGTCGTCCAATAATTGTTATCAAAACACTACACTAAGCGCTAGATAAATATATGACAATATAATTTAATATAATATAATATAATATAATGAAGACCCCCACCCCAATACATCCCCCAAGCCCCCAATTTGGGTAATTGTCATAGGAAAAAGTAAAGTGACTTTTTTTTCCCAGAAGTGTAATATGTTTTAAATGTTGTTTCTTCTAGATATCCTGAAGATTGATAATCTCTGGCAATTTCCCAATCTTACCAAACTGCAGCTGGACAACAACATCATCGAGAAGATCCAGGGACTGGACACTTTAGTACATTTAGTTTGGCTGGGTGAGTAAAGTACTGAGATTTGATATGATCAAACTATTGTACAATGCCAGTTACCTTAATATGGAGCAATACAACCAAAGTGAGAACATTATAATATTATAATAGGCTGCTGATCTCAACATGGGCTGCTTATACTGGGAACAAAGGAAATATATGGCAGCACTAACCAATATGAAATAGAAAGGGGTAAAGGGCCAAATACTGTAGACAATTGTTCCTATTATTATTATTTATTCATCCAATTCACTGATATGGTAAATAGTGCAGATTTTCCCAGGCGTTTGGTCATTTTTCAGGACATTAAGAATGAAGACTATTATTTTCAGTTCCTTTAAGCTTAATATGAGCGCAGTTGCCATTAAATATTTACGTCTTGTCATACCAATGAGGGACACCTTGTTTTTTCCACTGCTGCTGTGTTAAGCAGCGTAGCCTAATTTTTTGAGCGCAGTGCACTCCATTTATTTTATATGGCAGCGTGTATTGTGCAACTTCTAAATAACAAGAGCTAGTCTGACATACACATATATATATATATATATATATATATATATATATATATATATCTATAAGCTCAACCTCTATTACAGCATATCAATATTCAGATTAATTTAAATTAGCTTTATTTTTGTTCTTATTAAAATACAAAATAGCACTTACCTAGAAATAAATTAAGAAAAGGTGGCACTTTCCTCACAGGGGCTGAACTTGTCACTTAACCACTTAACACAAGGTTCATAGCTCAATTTGGTCATACATGTGGGTGGCAAAATCGAATGTGGTGCATCCTTTCTTTTCTTGGGCTGAGCGACCAGATCATCTCTTCCTACATTGCGATCATGCGCACACAGGCTGACAGCGGCGATAAGGTCTTTCATAGTCGCGTGTATAATTAAATCTCACCGGCCACTGGCGGGCAGTGCTGAGTAACCGCTTCGCCCTGTGTATGGGACCTTAACGCCAGTATCATATTATTGATGACTTGTTTGGCGGGGAGGAGTGTGACAGGTGTCAGTGTGGTTTTACACATGGCTGCTCTAGTACTAAGCACCTCATCTTCTGACTTTTATTTTGCAGATTTGTCCTTTAACAACATTGAGGAGATAGAGGGTCTGGGGTCTCTCACTAAGCTGGAGGACCTCAGTCTGTACAACAATCGTATCTCCGTCATCAATAACATGGACAGTCTGCAGAATCTGCAGGTCTTATCCATAGGGAACAATAACCTGACATCCTTGGAAAATGTAAGGAAGGACTGGGAGACCCTTTTCTCGCACTGTCATATTTGGACATCATTACTCTTTATCCACCAACCCCCCCTACGCCCCCCTTTTTAGAATAACTTATTTTTTCTACTCTAACATATTTCATTTGATTTTCCAACTGTAGATCACTTTATTGTACAGAACATCCTGCAGTTTTACTAAATATGTTGTTTTTGTTATTGCTTTCTTCTATCTGTGCTTCTAAACCATATATTTATATCATCAGAGAAGTTTATTCTCACTGCCCTGTGATATGACAAAGCTACTCTCTAGATACAACTGTATCCAATGCAAAGAGCCCAACAGAGCTGTGTCCTATTCCAGGGCAACACAAGAACTCTGCCTGATGATGTAAATAAATGACTGAAAAACATAGAAGGAAGATGGAAATATGATTTGAGTAAATGTTGCAGGAGGAGTAGTTTTAATATATTTGTGTATATATAATTATTTCTTATCTTTTAATCATTTGTAATGCCTTATCTTGTTCCCAGCTCACTTACCTTCGGAGGTTCAAGCAGTTGCGGACACTAAATCTGTCAGGAAACCCTCTGTCTGAGGATGAGCAATACAAGTTATTTGTGGCAGCGCACCTGGGAGACCTGGTGTATCTGGATTTCAGACTCTTAGATGAGAATATAGTGAGTACAGACTCCATGTCCCCACTCAGTTCTCTATTCACTGACGATTACACTGCTTATCTGTAGTAACAACCTTCTTGCTTACAGTATACTTGTTCCAATCAGTACCAGACCAGCATTTCCACACAGTCCCAGCCAGTACCAGACCAGCATTTCCACACAGTCCCAGCCAGTACCAGACCAGCATTTCTACACACAGTCCCAGCCAGTACCAGACCAGCATTTCCACACACAGTCCCAGCCAGTACCAGACCAACATTTCCACACACAGTCCCAGCCAGTACCAGACCAGCATTTCCACACACAGTCCCAGCCAGTACCAGACCAACATTTCCACACACAGTCCCAGCCAGTACCAAACCAGCATTTCCACACAGTCCCAGCCAGTACCAGACCAGCATTTCCACACACAGTCCCAGCCAGTACCAGACCAGCATTTCCACACACAGTCCCAGCCAGTACCAGACCAGCATTTCTACACACAGTCCCAGCCAGTACCAGACCAGCATTTCCACACACAGTCCCAGCCAGTACCAGACCAGCATTTCCACACACAGTCCCAGCCAGTACCAGACCAACATTTCCACACACAGTCCCAGCCAGTACCAGACCAACATTTCCACACACAGTCCCAGCCAGTACCAGACCAACATTTCCACACACAGTCCCAGCCAGTACCAGACCAGCATTTCCACACACAGTCCCAGCCAGTACCAGACCAGCATTTCCACACACAGTCCCAGCCAGTACGAGACCAGCATTTCCACACACAGTCCCAGCCAGTACCAAACCAGCATTTCCACACAGTCCCAGCCAGTACCAAACCAGCATTTCCACACAGTCCCAGCCAGTACCAGACCAGCATTTCTACACACAGTCCCAGCCAGTACCAGACCAGCATTTCCACACACAGTCCCAGCCAGTACCAGACCAACATTTCCACACACAGTCCCAGCCAGTACCAAACCAGCATTTCCACACACAGTCCCAGCCAGTACCAGACCAGCATTTCCACACACAGTCCCAGCCAGTACCAGACCAGCATTTCCACACACAGTCCCAGCCAGTACCAGACCAACATTTCCACACACAGTCCCAGCCAGTACCAGACCAACATTTCCACACACAGTCCCAGCCAGTACCAGACCAGCATTTCCACACACAGTCCCAGCCAGTACCAGACCAACATTTCCACACACAGTCCCAGCCAGTACCAGACCAGCATTTCCACACACAGTCCCAGCCAGTACCAGACCAGCATTTCCACACACAGTCCCAGCCAGTACCAGACCAACATTTCCACACACAGTCCCAGCCAGTACCAGACCAGCATTTCCACACACAGTCCCAGCCAGTACCAAACCAGCATTTCCACACACAGTCCCAGCCAGTACCAGACCAGCATTTCCACACACAGTCCCAGCCAGTACCAGACCAACATTTCCACACACAGTCCCAGCCAGTACCAGACCAGCATTTCCACACACAGTCCCAGCCAGTACCAGACCAGCATTTCCACACACAGTCCCAGCCAGTACCAGACCAACATTTCCACACACAGTCCCAGCCAGTACCAGACCAACATTTCCACACACAGTCCCAGCCAGTACCAGACCAGCATTTCCACACACAGTCCCAGCCAGTACCAGACCAACATTTCCACACACAGTCCCAGCCAGTACCAGACCAACATTTCTACACACAGTCCCAGCCAGTACCAGACCAGCATTCCCATACACAGTCCCAGCCAGTACCAGACCAACATTTCTACACACAGTCCCAGCCAGTACCAGACCAACATTTCCACACACAGTCCCAGCCAGTACCAGACCAGCATTTCCACACACAGTCCCAGCCAGTACCAGACCAGCATTTCCACACACAGTCCCAGCCAGTACCAGACCAACATTTCTACACACAGTCCCAGCCAGTACCAGACCAACATTTCCACACACAGTCCCAGCTAGTATCAGACCAACATTTCCACACACAGTCCCAGCCAGTACCAAACCAGCATTTCCACACACAGTCCAGCCAGTACCAGACCAGCATTTCCACACACAGTCCCAGCCAGTACCAAACCAGCATTTCCACACACAGTCCCAGCCAGTACCAGACCAGCATTTCCACACACAGTCCCAGCCAGTACCAAACCAGCATTTCCACACACAGTCCCAGCCAGTACCAGACCAGCATTTCCACACACAGTCCCAGCCAGTACCAGACCAGCATTTCAGGATGTTTTGCGCATTAGTATCTTCTAGGGAACATTTCTGAAAATTAGTAATTGGAAAAAAAAATGCTGTTACCCTTATCAACCGATACGTTGTTTGCTTGATTCTATGATAGATACTACAGAAAGCACAGTTAGGATCTGACCACGACTTTAAGGAGAAGTTCCAACATTACAAACATGCATTGGGAAACAAAGTACATAATTAATAACAATTAATTAAAACAAATAAGCAGTTTTGTAAGAAGTGGCTAACACGAGGTTTATTGGATCAGAAGAATCTCATTGATAGCAGTGTAACAGCCTGTGTGTATGTGTATCATAGAGGGACATTGCCAACGTCAGGTACCAGTATTCCATTGAGGAGCTGAGTCACAATGAGACGCTGGAGCGCGTAAAAGAAGAGAAAGAGGAACAGGATCAGCGAGAGCTGGACAAACACAAGGTAAGTCCAAAACGGGTAACGCCTCCCCATTCACCAATACAGGAAAATGAGATACCTTGTCCACAGATTGCTCTTTACACAGTCTTATTAAATCTCCCTAACAGACTACTAGCTCTTTAAAATACAACTACTGCTACATCCAGTTTCGAGTAAGAAACCCTGTCTGGGGCATTTTGGAACAAATAAGGCTGTTTATAGGCTAAAAGCTTGTACCATATTCAATCACCTCTAGAAGGGACATCATTGATTTTCTACCAACTGCATCTCAAACTGTTTTAGATCTGTGACCTATTTTGCCCTATAAATAATCATGCATTTACAAGAATCACTTTAGGAAGCAGATATAGCTCATCTGTCCTGTTGCCAGTGCACAAGAGCAGCTAAGGGAGCGAGTGAAAAGTAAAAGAGAAAATTATAAAAGAAAAATGTGTGTATTTTGCAATGAGACCCACAGACACAGCAATTATTAGAAAGCAAAAGGCCGACCATTTACACATTACCTTACATAGTTCTATATGTCCATAACAACATATGTCATACCTCCCAACTGTCGCGATTTAGGCGGGACAGTCCCAGTTTGAGAGCCCGAGCAAAACATCAGGGGCCAAAGCGTAATGAAGTGGTTTGGACAGAGAGAACGGGGCAGCCTAGTGCTTCAAAAGCGCTCTTATGCCCCTGGGATGTGGCCACACCCCCATATTGATGTGCAACCCCCCCCATCTTGACATTTCACGCCCCCATCGCGCTATGATATAGATATAGGATTTTATTCTTTGGAGTAGATTTATTAAACCTTTTACAAATGGAAAAGTGGAGGTGTTGCCCATAGCAACCAGATTCTAGCGATCCTTTTCTACAATGAACTAGATAACTGATAGCTAGAATCTAATTGTTGCTATGGGCAACACCTCCACTTTTCCTTTTTTATAACGTTTGATATATTTACCCCTTTATCAGAATTCATAGATAACTTACCTAAACCTGCTCAAGTAACTAATAAACTTATAAACATATTTAATTCACTCTGCAACCTTTCACCATTGTATTATTGGTTTGTTTTCAGGCTGCCTACGTGGAATACCTGAACGGTCCTTTCCTTTTTGAGAGCATGTATATGGAGGATGTAGAAGGAACCCGGTTGTCCACCCTCCCCGGTGTGGCTGAATTGGTGGACTTATATCCTTCCCTGGTGTATTAATCACCATCATCACCATTTATTTATATAGCGCCACTAATTCTGCAGCGCTGTACAGAGAACTCGCTCACATCAGTCCCTGCCCCATTGGGACTTACAGTCTAAATTCTAACATACACACACACACACACACACACACACACACTAGGGTCAATTTTGTTAGCAGCCTATTAACCATCAGTCCCTGCCCCATTGGGACTTACAGTCTAAATTCTAACACACACACACACACACACACAGCACCCGGAGGAAACCCACACAAACACGGGGAGAACATACAAACTCCTCACAGATAAGGCCATGGTCGGGAATTTAACTCATGACCCCAGTGCTGTGAGACAGAAGTGCTAACCACTGAGCCACCGTGCTGCCCCATTGAAGGTGTTTAACTAATTCAGTCCCCAGTTTATGTTGGGCTAAAGTTGCAGAAAAGTGCACCCCGGTCATATCAAAACTGTGGGGTTCCTCGTATTATTTCAGAATCATTCATCCTGAAAAACCACCAATGTATTTTAGTTATAGCAGTCCACTACAACATCTCACCAATGTTCCAAGTGACACTATAGTATAGGACTTTTGCATTAGAAGCTGGTCGCTGTTTCTGACGGTGCTCGGCCCAGGTAGTGACAGACATGGGAGTTATCCTGACCTAGAGGTGGCAGAATGCGATTGGAACCTTCTCTCTTCCATTGACAAATGTCAGCACTGTGACCTGTGCAATGGGATTCCTTAGCCTAGACCTCACATACAGGACTAAGTGTACGGAAGTCTGCCAGAGTATATTCACATACGGTCTCAAGCACCACGAGAAGAGAACCGCAGAGGTCGCCATATTCAATGAATGTCTGCAGGAAGCGGTGACAGAAAACCAGGAGTCCGGAGCCAGGAAGATCCGGGAATTTGAATCAAAGAACAGTGAGGTATTGTGAATGTTATTGGTAATATGCCAGGACCCTCCGCAACTTGTGAACAAATTATTTTCTATTCCTTAAGTTGGTCGCACACACTAAGATTCTGTCATTTGATATTCTAGTGTTTAGATTCCATTTGAACGGTCAGGATGGAGAGTCTGCTCCAGAATCACGGCCTGGGGCTGTGTTTTTAGGGGGTATTTTAAGCCCATATTTTAGCTTTGGCCTTAATGGGGGTATATTTACTAAACTGCGGGATTGAAAAAGTGGAGATGTTGCCTATAACAACCAATCAGATTCTAGCTGTCATTTTGTAGAATATACTAAATAAATAACTAATCTGATTGGTTGCTATAGGCAACATCTCCACTTTCTCAAACCCGCAGTTTAGTAAATATACCCTCAGGTCTATCCTGCGCCGTCTTAAGAGTTTCATTTGGACACACGATAATGAACAAAGAACGTCTCCGCTATGTACGGTCTGTTCTAATTATGGCAGATCCGGATTAAATCATTGGAGCCAGGTTACCATTGAGGCTAAAAAAGAATCGCTCTTTAATTAATATAGGTGTCAAGATGGCTCCTGAGATTGACATAAATTCTCCTGTACCCTAATTATGTCAAATGTATCTACCTGGCCAACTATGGAAAATGGATCTCTACGTTAAATGTTTCTTTTTAGTCTACTAGAATACTTTTGAATGTTCCAACCCTCTCTTATTTGCTTGTAATTGCAGTAGCAATGGAGGG
This sequence comes from Mixophyes fleayi, assembly GCF_038048845.1. Lineage (NCBI taxonomy): Eukaryota > Metazoa > Chordata > Amphibia > Anura > Limnodynastidae > Mixophyes > Mixophyes fleayi. The sequence goes on from NC_134408.1 coordinate 18,156,014, forward strand.
TAAATAGATAGTCATGTGCAGTAACTAAGAGTAAACAGTTCTGGAACTAATGTTTAGTGCAGCGGTGGGCACCAGGTGGCCTGCGGGCGGCTGAGCCTCTACTTGCGGCCCCCTGGCCAGATGCTCCCGATCTGATTAGAACGGCGATTGGGGGGTCACGTGACCTCCTCTGCATAGTGTAGGAGGTCACATGGCATACCCAGAAGAGGAGGGGGAGGGCACTGTGCCTCCCCTCCTTCCTCTGACCCCCCTGCGAACCTCCAACTTCTTCAAGTGACCCATCACTGTTAGTGTGATATATAGGAATTAGAATAAAGGTGATAAATGATGTAATTTCCACAATATTTATTCAGATGTATGATCCTCCTATCACACATCCACTCATTGCCCATGTTACTGTGGCACAATGTCTGTTTCTATAGCTGTTGTACGAGCTCGGCCAGATCACGGACCAGCAGGTCATAGATGCTAAATCGTTGCAGTACAATCAAGATGTCTCCCAGCTGATGGACGTCTTGTTAATCCTGGAGCTACAGTTGGTGGACCAGCTGGAGGTGAGACATGAGCGCGCAGCATCTGATAACTGTATCCTGTGACCTTTCCTCCCACTAATAACCTGTGACCCTCCCCCACTAATAACCTGTGACCTTTCCTCCCACTAATAACCTGTGACCTTTCCCCCCACTAATAACCTGTGACCTTTTCCCCCACTAGTAACCTGTGACCTTTCCCCCTACTAATAACCTGTGACCTTTCCCCCACTAATAACCTGTGACTTTCCCCCCCACTAATAACCTGTGACCTTTCCCCCTACTAATAACCTGTGACCTTTCCTCCCACTAATAACCTGTGACCTCTCCCCCTACTAATAACCTGTGACCTTTCCTCCCACTAATAACCTGTGACCTTTCCTCCCACTAATAACCTGTGACCTTTCCTCCCACTGATAACCAGTGACCTTTCCCCCCACTAATAACCTGTGACCTTTCCTCCCACTAATAGCCTGTGACCTTTCCTCCCACTAATAACCTGTGACCTTTCCTCCCACTAATAACCTGTGACCTTTCCTCCCACTAATAGCCTGTGACCTTTCCTCCTACTATAGCCTGTGACCTTTCCTCCTACTAATAGCCTGTGACCTTTCCCCCCACTAATAACCTGTGACCCTCCCCCACTAATAACTTGTGACCTTTCCTCCCACTAATAAACTGTGACCTTTCCCCCCACTAATAACCTGTGACCTTTCCTCCCACTAATAACCTGTGACCTTTCCTCCCACTAATAGCCTGTGACCTTTCCTCCCACTAATAACCTGTGACCTTTCCTCCCACTAATAGCATGTGACCCTCCCCCCACTAATAACTTTTGACCTTTCCTCCCACTAATAACCTGTGACCTTTCCTCCTACTAATAACCTGTGACCTTTCCTCCTACTAATAGCCTGTGACCTTTCCTCCCACTAATAGCCTGTGACCTTTCCGCTTACTAACAGCCTGTGACCTTTCCTCCTACTAATAGCCTGTGACCTTTCCTCCTACTAATAGCCTGTGACCTTTCCTCCCACTAATAACATGTGACCTTTCCCCCCACTAATAACCAGTGACCTTTCCTCCCACTGATAACCTGTGACCTTTATTCCCGCACAGGATATCATCAAGGATTATGAGAGAAATATCAACGAATTGGTGTCCACATTTCTGGAAACTGTGCAGGGATTATATCCTTTTATTCTTACAAGCGACCCCCTCACTATTATACTCCTGGTATTTATGGTGCATCAAAACTGGCAGCCATTATTCCTGTCACTGCAGCCTATCGATCCAGTGATCTCACTGAGGTACAAAGTATGTAACAGATGGGCCTCATTCTCACCAATATTGGCACACACAAATGGCTGCCTCGTGTGTGTGTAGGCAGCAGGCACACGTTATACTGTTTACAATTACATGTAAACATTTGTTCCGTAGATCACTATCAGAGGTTAGATGTAGATTTCTTGTTGTATTTTACCCAGTACCATCACAAACAGAAAGACTGGTTGTCACAGGGAACAATTCTTTCCACGTAGCTTTATGTTTGCATATAAAGCAATTCATATTTTTCATTTACTGGCACTTGAAAGCCAATATGTGCATAACCTGAAATTTATTTTCCTTTCTTCTTGGACAGTCAGCACTGAAGTCATAAACTATGTATTAATAAACGTACACACACTGTCCTACTACAGCACTTTTAACACGTTTGTCGGTAGAATCGGGGGCACAGAACGCTCTCTTGCGTTTGATGAAGAGAGGAGGCAGACAGTTTGTGGGCTGAACCAATATTTGTGATAAGGCAGCCAATCAATTCATGAGGAACCAGTGACATCACTGAGGCGCGAGATGAAACGTATCGTCACTGGTTGCTTTCACATGAATGTTAGTTCAGCCTACAAAAATAGCTGGTGTGCAGGTGATGGATATACTCGGGCTGCTTTCATCAGCTAGTGCAGAGGCTGCGTAAGTTAAAGCAGATACAGAGCTTGTATATGTGGTGATGGTTCTCATTCAGGTTCACTTGACCTTTATGTACTGTAAGTGGCTATCCTTAACCCCTTGGTTTACAATGGCTCAGATCAGAGACCTGGAGAACCAACACCATGAGAAGCTCTTGGAGTTCTCTATTAACATGCTGGAAAGAGTGCTGAAGGGGGAGATGGATGAAGAAATGACAGATGAACTTCGAGTGGTAAATATATTGTGTCTCCCTTGTGCTTTAACTTCCACAAAGGGGCCCCAGCAGAAGGCTTGTCCTACTTCTCCTCATAAACTTGTCACCTATTGGAAAAACTGACTAGGAAAGCTGGTTGTTTCAGAATGGCACAGGTTAATTAACCTGAGCTTCTGGAAAGAAGTCTGACACATGTCATTAAAAGCCTCACTTATTTTCTACATCACAAAGAGGAAGCTAAAGAATCAATAAGTGAGACAATGGGGTTAGGCAAATTACTGCTTAGGCCTGGTTTTTAGACTAAAGCTTTCCACACACATACCTGATGATTTTCCTGTACCAAAAACAAACCCTTTACCTTCAAATCAGCCACCAAAATGGACAAACGTACAGCCAAATTCAAAACAATTTTAGTCAATATCATTTGTGACCGTACCGACCAATCAAAACGTCTTTGTAGTCAGGATTCCGAGCGGTGCAGTGATTGTTTCTAATACTACTGCTTTGAAGTTACACATGGATGGGACCTTGTCAGAGACTGCAACTGACCGAATTTGGAGGGCTGATGATTTTAGTGATCATATTAAATCATTATTGGTCTTCTGTAGTCTGCACCCTAAATTATATAAAGACATTAAAAACAAACAATTGATCTGGACAATCTAATGTGTGTGTACGGCTGGCTTTAGGAAAAACCTGACAGTAAAATTATTACAGACTAGTTTCTCTAAAGTGAAGAAAACATCAATCATCATCATCATTTATTTATAAAGCGCCACCGATTCTGCAGCGCTGTACAGAGAATATTTGTCATTCCCATCAGTCCCTGCCCCATTGGGGCTTACAGTATAAATTCTCTAACACACACACAAGGGTTAATCTTTGTGTTACATATGGACAAGTCAACATGTAAACTTAATAAATATGACTAAAATGTTCTCAGTGTTAGCCAAGTGTCCTCAGCATAAAAGGTGACTGCGTTTTACTCTCTCGGCAGCTCTTTGTGGATAAAGACACCATTATGAACGCGGTCAGTGCCTCCCACGATATACACCTGCTGAAAATTGATAACCGAGAAGATGAACTTGTCACCAAAATCAACAACTTGGTCTCTAACCTCATACAAAAGGTGAGATTCTGAATCATGACATTATTATTTAAAATATAATTATTTAAAGACTAAGGTGTATATTTACTAAACTGCGGATTTGAAAAAGTGGGGATGTTGCCTATAGCAAACAATTAGATTCTAGCTGTCATTTTGTAGAATGCACTAAATAAATGATAGCGAGAATCTGATTGGTTGCTATAGGCAACATCTCCACTTTTTCAAACCCGCAGTTTAGTAAATAAACCCCTAAAACTTGTTTGTTTGGTTTTTTTTTGGGGGGGGGGGGAAGGGGGTTATATATGCGAAAAAGCATGTTATGATGTCTAACATTTGCTAGTTACACTCAATTAGAGAGTGTATCTAACCACCCTTACCTGTACTGCAGTATAGGTGACCACAAATAGCCACCCCTCTTCATTGCCTCTTTCCCTTCTGCCTTCAAACATACGATCATCTCTTTTATCCTTCACAAACCATCTCTTGATCCTACCTCTCCAATTTCTCTCCTTGAGTGTCTCACTGCCTGACCGACCTTCTCTCCACTCACTCCCTCCTCTGCAATCCAGCTTCCACCCTCTACACTCCACTGCAACTGACCTCACTAAAGTGACCAATTATCTACTCTACTACAAGGGTCACCTCTGCCTACTCATACTCCTTTCAATACAGTCGACCACCCTCTTCCCCTGGACATCCTTCTGCCACTTGGCCTTCACGGCAGTATTCACCCCCCGTCTAAATGCTCCTTCAGTGACTTCTGGCACATCCTCCTCTATCAGTTCAGCCCTTTAAGGCTGTTCTCAGTCCTCTGCTTTATACATCTTCTCTTGGTGAACTAATATCCTCCTTCAGTCTCCACAGCCACTTTAGGGACAACACCCAAATCTACTTCTCCTCCCCTGACCGCTCTCCTTCTCTTTTATCCTGTGTGTCCAACTGCCTCTCCTCTATCACCACTAGGATGGTCCAACGTTACCTACAGCTTAATGTCCAAAACACCCGTCTTTCCTCTCCACACCCGTCCTAGATGCCAGGGCGGGGCTGATCTTCTTTCCTCTCCTAAACCACTGCACCACTCCGCAAATCCCTACACTGGCTGCCTATTATTCCCAGTATTCAGTTCATGCTATTCACCCTCACCCAGTCCTCCCATCATACATCCCTGACCTGGTCTTATCTCTGCCGTGCTGCTCTCCTCTTAGGAAACTGCCTACACCCACTGACCAGTAAACCCTACAATATTAAAATCCGGACTGGCTGACTCTGGCTTCAAAATATTTAAGTGTAACAGAGCTTTAAACAAGACTTTTACCCCTAATAAGCGTGTGATCATATTCCCGGACAGGTCCAGAGAGACGAACTGCAGAGGAATCGCAAACGTGCCGCCGAGATCAACATTTATATTGATCACTTGCGGGACGAGCTGGATAACCTTGATGCCCATGAGCAGATGTGACGCTCTCGCCGGCCAGTGGAGGAGATTCTCACAACTGACGGACGCTGGTCACGTTGTGTAGACTTACTGTATATTGTATTGCATTTCCCGTCCTCCGATCTCCACCTTCAATGGTGGAAAACCAGCTCATTGCTGCTAATGCTGAGAGTATTCAGCACAAGTAGGTGACCTTCATTCTTCTCAACACACAAAGCTGATTCAGTGTATTTGGTCTTAAGCCTAGTTATAAGTGTTTGTGAATAAATGATGTATAACTGTGCAATATTGTCATTTAGAGGATGTTCAGAACAAGAGTGCTAGACAAAGCTTACAATGCCCCTGGTAAAACGATAAACCGGATGGAATCTGGGAAAATCAACTTTTAGTTTTGAAGTGCAAGGTGGGTATTTAAATCTGCAGTTAAACCATAGCAACCAATCAGACACTTGCTTTCATTGTCTAACTTGCACTAGATAAAAGCTCACGTCTGATTGGATGTTATGGTTTTAGTGCACATCCTTCAGTGTATCCTCATTAAAACAATTGTGGAACCACTGAATGTTCTAGAAATGTCACCTGGTGTAGCCAACATCACCGGGGCAAAACAACATATAGTAAAATATAGCTTACCTAAATGGGGTGACCCTCACCCTTCACTGCGGATAATGAACAAGAAATGTCTTGGGAGAAAACAAACCCTCTTCAGATTCTACAAAACGTACAGCAGACACACGACACTACATATTTTTTCTGCTTTTTACTTTTTTACAGTTAAATAAAAGTGATACTTCCGTCTGGTTTGGAGCTGGAACCAATTTTGCTTATTTAAAAAAAAAAAAAAAAACATTTATGTGGTAATTCTTAAAGATCAGACGCCTGTAAACAACAGAGGCAGCCATTTTGTCACTAATCTTGACTATACAGGCTATCAATTCATAGAGCACCCTTGACATCATAGGAAACACTGCGTAAGCCAACAAAATGGCTGCCTCCATGGCGACTTGTGCACTTTAAAAGTTCCTTTATCGAGTGCGAAATTCATTCTGAAAGTAATTTTTCCTCTCCGTGTCACCAAATATGGTCAGAGGCGCGACGTCCAAGGTCCGTTCCCATGCGAGGCTGGAGATCTCCACCCACGGCGCTACATCCTGGCCCTCGCCGTCAGTTCTGTAAGAGCTTGCGTTTTACGCTTGACTTTGAGCAGCAGAGGTGAACAAACAGGGTGCCCGCAGCTGTGCGGGACTGCAATTCCTGCACGTCGTAATCGTGAGCAAATTCCACGTTCCCCCAATGCTGGATCTGTACCAGACCAAAACACCAAACACAACTGTATTAAGCTTACCAACGATTATAATACAGTAGAAACAATAAAGCTCTAGGATGTAAGGTGATGTATTATATATACTGTAGATATACAAATAGCACACACAGAAATTATCCCAGAATGCTACACACTCCAGAATCAGACAATTTCTGGCTTACACCGATAATCACGACAATGAAGCTTATTACTTCTCCAGGAATCTGTGATCTCACCAGGTGGGAGGGGGAGAGCAGCAGAAAACCTTTTAAAGATTCTCTATGTGAACAAAACTGGCTCCCATGTACCTGAAACTCTTCTTCCAAGCGGGAAAGTAAGACCGCCTTCTCCACGGTCAGGACCCGGTCGAGGAGACCCATAGTGAGGACAAACGATTTCAGCTGATTGATAATAAACTCGATACCTGAGTAACAGAAACATCACACGAAGGTTGGTTAGATGGCACCATTGTCCTGGAAGGAGGGTCCCAGATGTGGCAAACAGAATAACATGCATCTCTCCGTGGAAGAAGACCCACCTGTCAATGCCCAGAAGTTGTAGGAGGCCAGACGGCGATGGAAGACCTCTTTGGTCTCCTGCGGAATTACGGGTCCCATAATACTGGTGGAAGATCCAATCTCGACATTGTACCTGGAAGCAGACAGCACAGAGAACAGACAGTATGGTCCAAGCTGCCACAGATACCCACGGTTATCACAATGCGTGTCATGTGATCAGACGCCTGTATTATGGTGTGTAAACCAAGGAACCTCATAGGGAATGGAGGATATGGATAATAAGTACGGATCTGTTGTGGTTGAAGGTAGAAATTCTACAGAAACGTTGCACATGAATTGCCCTGAAGTGGTGTTACCTATAGGATCATGGCCTGTAAAGAATGACTTGTGCCTGTATGTTTAGTAAACCTATGGAGAAAATAAAAAAAACAAGCCCTGTTTCTCTTATTTCTCACCAGTCTTCTGCCCAGGTCAATATAGGATCCCACTCTTGTTTCTGTACCTCGACCAACGCCGGTGGCTCCTCCACTCTGTAACTGGAAAAGAAACAGACAGGTCTTGTACTTGTTTGTGCCATATGATTGGATTATATGAGTAGTTATAGACTAGTGGTTATAGACTAAGAGGTATATTTACTAAACTGCGGGTTTCAAAGAGTGGAGATGTTGGCGATAGCAACCAATCAGATTCTAGCTTTCATTTTGTAGAATGTACTAAATAAATGATAACTACAATCTGATTGGTTGCTATAGGCAACATTTTCACTTTTTCAAACCCGCAGTTTAGTAAATATACCGCTAAGCCTCTAGACTAGAGGGTTTACTACAAGCAATCAAGGAACGGAAATGTTTAACTAATCTATAGTGCCCTCTAATGGAAGTTCAGCAGTAGTAACATTTCACTCCATCATACAGGATGTAGTGTACTGGTCCACTCTACAAGCTTTCCCTTTCTTGTGCAGTCTGTGATGTGCACTGGATATTTGAAGAATATATATATATTCCAGGATATACCGGGAGATTCTGAAAGAACCTTTTACTGCTAAAATACACAATCTCCTTAAACAAAACTAGTTTAGCATAGGAAATATTTGAGCACCTTTTCATAAAGTACCATACTCTTGTTGTATTCCAAACAGAACTTGATACAAGTAACTAACCGTAAGGATAAGATGCAGACATCATTATATTGTAGTCACTACTAGGACAACAATTTCACAGCACATCCATAGGGGATCAATGGATACCAAGTCTGTGCTATTTTACCAGTGGGTTACCCACCACAATTGCTTCCAGAAAGGGGAATTGTCTCGAGGAGCCCTAAAATTTAGCATAAAACACTTTGATAGGTGCATGTCAGCCTCTGAGCACCTTAATGTATTCAGCCTTCATCTCCTGCTTCTCTAGGATGTCCCCAGTTTTCAAGTAGATGAGGATAGAATAATATGTAGCCAGTCAGATCATCGGCATGTTGATCATGTGGGAGGCATGTGTGATTATATTAGGGCAGGACTGTGTGTGACAGGGGCAGTGACATGATGTGAGGAGGGGAATGGAGGCAGCAGGAAGCTACAGACTGAGAGTTATATAGTGGAAGGAGCAGGGTCCCCGGCAGCACAGAGTATATCAGGAGATGAGGGATGTGTTAGTGAGGACAGGGGCTGCATGTGACAGGGGCAGTGACATGATGTGAGGAGGGGAATGGAGGCAGCAGGAAGCCACAGACTGAGAGTTATATAGTGGAAGGAGCAGGGTCCCTAGCAGCACAGAGTATATCAGGAGATGAGTGATGTTAGTGAGGACAGGTCTGCATGTGACATGAGCAGTGACATAATGTGAGGAGGGGAATGGAGGCAGCAGGAAGCCACAGACTGAGAGTTATATAGTGGAAGGGGCAGGGTCCCCAGCAGCACAGAGTATATCAGGAGATGAGTGATATGTTAGTGAGGACAGGTCTGCATGTGACAGGGGCATTGACATGATGTGAGGAGGGGAATGGAGGGAAGTCACAGACTGAGAGTTATATAGTGGAAGAAGCAGGGTCCCCAGCAGCACAGAGTATATCAGGAGATGAGTGATGTGTTAGTGAGGACAGGGCTGCATGTGACAGGGGCAGTGACATGATGTGAGGAGAGGAATGGAGGCAGCAGGAAGCCACAGACTGAGAGTTATATAATGGAAGGAGCAGGCTCCTCCAACAGTACAGAGTAGTGATGTGAGGTTCCTGTCAAACTGGTGAAAGTGGTGTGAACACAATACTCTGTATGCTATGCAGTATGCCACCTCTTCAGTATACCATTCTGTTGAAGGATCTTACCAGATTGTATCTGTTTCCAGGAACTTCAGTGAGGCCTTAATAAGTTGCTCTTTGGTCTTGTCAGCTGGATTATCCAAGGCGGTGTTACACAGAGTTGTCTACAGATAACAGGATACATCATATAAAGAGGACATAATATCATGTATAGTGCATGGGGTGAAGCTGGCTATGTATAATACACTGCATGATAACACAGTCCGGTCAACTCAACCTTTTAAATCTACACTGTGGGGTTCTTTTACTGTTTTGGTACAATGTACAGAAATGCACTGTAATCATAGCAACCAGATTCTAACGCTTCTGCCTAGCAGAGTTCAGAAAGTTGGATTGGCTGGAAGAGATGCCGACTTGTTGCTATTAAACGTTGCTATGCATGATGAAAAAAGGGGCGTGGCTACACGTATAAAGAACCAATGGCAAGGCTGCCTCGGTTTGCCTTAGAAGAAGCTATTATACGCAATGCGCGTTAGCAATCAACCACGCACGCAGCCGAGCTCCTATGTTTTATGTTCAGTGAATTAGAACGAACTTTATAAATCCACAAATCTCGTAAAAAGTTGTATGAAGTAAAGCAATCCAGCTGTATAGCTAGATACAACGCTAGTCACATAAATTGCTATTGAAGGTTAATTAGTTCCTCAGTTCCCATATCTAGACAGGCACAGCGCGACTTATAAAGACAGTTTAGTACAACAGACTTCTCAGAATTTTATATCCTGAATCAGGCAAAGAGAACTAAGAGTCCTGTGTTAAGCACAGTGATTGCGTGCCTAGTGTGAATGATTGATATAAGCGATATATGGAAATAAAGTCCAGGGAGGACTCATTAGGTGCAATATAATTTTTATGTAGAATATACATAAGCAGCGGCGAGGTACAGCAGTATGTATACATGTATACTGTACATACATACAGTAATATATACTGCTGGTTTTAACAGTTATTGATTACATAGGTTTTTCCTGTTCAATCTTGTTTTTAATTATTTTGCTAATAAAAATTTGTATTGACTAATAAAAACTACATATATTTTTGTTATAAGTGATTTTTTAATGTATATCAATAAACAGTAAGTAAGTTTAATAATCCAGTGAGTGCCCCAAAATACATATATTCCTTTCTTTTCCTTTTTTCTCTGGACGGTATTAATGCAAAACATGTGGTGGGTGCACCTTTTAATGTCCAGGTTGATAATAATTGGAATATAATATGTATTGAATTAATAATATAAGCGAGTCATTTAAGGGATCAAGGATTAGTCCAGTGCGATATATTTGTTTTTTTTTGTACAGTTCAGAAAACTGACAGTAACCGTCTGATTGGTTGCTATGAGTAACAGCACCTTTCTGCCTATTGCACCATGTCAAATAAATAAGTCCTTTATGTCCAAGCCTACAGAACTGTGGCATCCAGCAGCCTCAGGTATTTTGGCTGGATAAGATTAGCCTTGATTTGCTAATCATTTACCCCCATGTACACTTACCAGGTGCATTGTGAAGAACTTGATGGTGTCACGTTGAGAGTCCCACTCGGTGGCCACGGCAAGTGCCAGAGGTTCACTGGGGACTGTAAACACCTTTCCCTGCGGTGTCTTTAACTTCCGGTGATCCAAGTTAATTTCAAATCCACCTAAAGGTCAAACACAACATACCCTCCGTCAATCCCCTCTCCGTCTCATGGGTTTATACCTGTGACATAGCTAGCCAGATCATTGATCTGAATAACTAGATTTTTATACTACAGTGCCTCTCACGTATGTCCTGCAATCCAACCCAGACAATCATATCAGCGATGAGCCAATGAACTCTGTGGACACTTTGGGAGTGAAGACTGTACAATAACTATTAGACAGTTTGGTGTATGTGATCGGAGTCACCCACCTTCACTCTGACAAATGCTGACATTTGTATAGAACTTCTTTCTTTCTGCAATAGTAAAAAACAAAAATGTTAATTAATACTGTGTTCTGTATAAAAGGCACACAAATCATACACTATGCATACCTATGAGACACATTTGGGCCACCAGGGCTGCATGTGGCTCTCTGTACTAACCAGTAGGTGGCGCATAGAAGCGTTTCTGGGAGACGGATGTTTGTACCGCGCACAGTCCCCGGCACAGCGCCATGTGCCGCGCAGTGATTGTACGAAGACTTTGCATCATCCTTCACTTAGTGAGACTGAAAAAAAATAAAAAAACAATCCAGAATGAGCAAATCAGAACTCAAAACATCAGTGGTCAGAAAATGTTTTGTATGTGTGCAAAATGCTGCTCCCTATCACAATCCCATTGTTTTAATATATGCACGCTTTGTTTTCTATGCTGTGAGGGGCCTGAAGCATCGTGAATGGTATACTCTAAGCAGCCAAATCCAGCAGATTCCACTGAATTAAACAAACACTACATATGAATACAACCAAAACAGGATAAAAGAAAAGTGGAATGATGGAGGAGAAAGATCCTGATTTTCTGCTGACAAACACGACTAACGATGAAGCAATGTCCTGATCATAGACTACTACAGTAAGTCAGTCACAATCACCGTGGTGTGAGACGACTCACCAATAAGTAATCATGATACAACTGCTGTATATAGAGTCTCCTTAGTATGTAGTACAGGGGGGAGTGAGTGTCCAAGTATAACTGGGGGAACATAGAATTACCTGGCTGAGATAGACACACTCACAGCTCTTCCATTCATTAATTAAATTATCCTGATTGTCCCTCCTCCCCTATAAATAACCATTATTTTGAGTGCAGCCCTGACACTGGATCTACTGCTAACATCAATGAAAAGTAGCAAAAGTTCCCTTCTCTGATTTTCTGCTCTCAGTGCAGGAAAACGTCTGAGGTTGTCTTAATGGTAATGAAACAGCTCCGTTCACCAGGTACTTTCCCACCGGCAAACTATAACTGTATACCCCCCAGATCAGTTTACCATACTATTAACTCACTGACAGCAGTAGAATAGATCCAATAGGTCTAATTCATATTAATAAATTGGCATAGATTCTTAGTACCCATGCAGCAAGAAAGCGATGAACCAAGAAGAGGAAGAACGTTACGTTGCAATAAATGGGAAGGGGCAGTTATAGGTGACAGCAGATGACTGTTTAAAGATTTCTACAGTGAACGGTTCATGTTACATGTCTCCCACCTTCTGCTGTCTCTTCTTGATCCAATAGTACCGCACCACTGGTAGCTGTACAGAGATGCCAATGGCTGCTTTACTATTGGTGGCTGATCATACTGCTGTCTTACAACAGTCACGTGCACATTCCCCACCACCAGCTACACTTATTATTCCACTCTATTATATACCAAGTGTTCCCGACTGCTCTTAGATTGTAAGCTCCTCTGGGCATGGTGTCTGTCATACACTGACATGAAACAGAAAGGAAATGCGTTTGTGTTGTTTCCCTCAATGTACAGTGCTGTGTTATCGCTCAGCACTTTATAAATAAAAGATAATACTAACTCAGAGCACACAGACAGAAGCATTTATTACATTATATATTTAATGTGTATACCTTCCAACATCTAGTATGGCAAAGTCAGGACAAAATAAGCACTATCCCCCAAATAAGGTTAAACCCCCGCTCCACCCAAACATGCCCACTTACCAACCAATAATGCGCACTTTTGACAAAGCTTCTTCCTTTTTGGAGGTGCGAGAATGAGGACTGTCCTATTCTACAAAGACATCAAGTAAGTCAATGTTTACTAGACAGAAATAAAATTATGATAGAGGTAAAACAGAAAATGACTAGAAAACCTATTAATAAACCCCATGAAATGTTGGAAAATGTGGTCTGGTATCTCACAACAAGAGACATTGTCTTATATTAAACAGAAATGCAATGCCAGTGAGTATTTTGCCATAAACATGACAATAATAAAATACTGATTGTGTCCCTGGTCAGTATTTTCAGCATATTCTTTCAAAAGCATTTATGTGCGTTACAGTCAAGAATGAATGAACTAATGAAAAGTGGGAAGGTGAGTGAATGGATAGATGAGCGAGTCAATAAGTGGCAGGGTGAGTGAATGAATAGATGAAATTAGTAAATACATAGGAAGGCAACTGAGTGAATGAACATATGAATGAGTAAATACATAGGAGGGTGAGTGAGAGGTCGGATGAATAGGTGGGAGAGTAAGCGAGTGAATGAATGGATAAATGCATAATTGTATAGGTGGGTAATAGACTGAATGAATGTACAAATGTTTAAAGTAGGAGGGTAAGTGAGTGGCTGGATGAAAAAGTGGTAAGAGTGAGTGAGTGAATGAATGAGTAAGTGACTGGTTGAACAGGTGGGACGGTAAGTAAACAAACTGATGGATGAATGATTGAGCGAATAGGTTGGCCGTGAGTGAATACATAATTGCCACCTGTACCCAATTTCCAGAAACAACCCCAGGATGAAGAGATTTTTGTCTGGAAATATTTGCCGCTTGAGGTTTCCCTACTGACCCAATAAATTACCATTTATTTACACCAATTCCTCTTATTATGTGTACTGAATGCAATTGTTAATATCTGTTAAGATTCCTTAAGACTTATAAGTTGGTTTGTATTAAAAATAAATAACAAGTTAGCCCACCTTCACCTCCTGGGCGCCGCCATGTTGATGACCCCAGGTTGTCCTATGACGTCCCATCCGCCCCTCCAGATCCACCAATCACAGCCTCAGGCCGCTGCTGCAGCTGGTGCGAGAGGACTACATCTCCCGCCAGCCCTTGCCGCCGCCCTAGCCAATCATGAACGCAGTCTAGGGATGGGCGGAGCGTGGCTGAGCCAATCGCAGTGCTTGGTGCTGGAGAGGCCCAGGCGCTCGGGCCGGGAGCGGAGAAGCCGCCGAGCCCTGCGGGACGTGTGGACCCAGCGGGGGGCCTGGCCCTGGACATGCCGGTCCGCACCGAGGCCAATAGCACGGCCTCCGGCTCCTCGTCCCTCATTCCGCCGCCTCCCATCAACACCCAGCAGCCCGGGGTGGCCACCACCCTCCTGTACAGCGGCTCCAAGTTCCGGGGGCACCAGAAGAGCAAAGGCAACTCGTACGATGTGGAGGTGGTGCTGCAGGTGGGACCTCCCGGGGGGCGATGTGGTTGTGCTGTACACCTGGTGCTGGGGCCGTAACACCGGGGATCCATGCTGGTTACCTGGGGGGAGGGGGCTGCTGGGGGCTATGGAGATGGGTGACCATGTACAGGGCGAGGGATTATAATGTGCAGGGCATAGGGAGATGGGTTAGGATGTGCAGGGCATGGGGCGATGGGTTAGGATGTGCAGGGCATGGGGCGATGGGTTAGGATGTGCAGGGCATGGGGCGATGGGTTAGGATGTGCAGGGCATGGGGAGATGGGTTAGGATGTGCAGGGCATGGGGAGATGGGTTAGGATGTGCAGGGCATGGGGAGATGGGTTAGGATGTGCAGGGCATGGGGAGATGGGTTAGGATGTGCAGGGCATGGGGAGATGGGTTAGGATGTGCAGGGCATGGGGAGATGGGTTAGGATGTGCAGGGCATGGGGAGATGGGTTAGGATGTGCAGGGCATGGGGCGATGGGTTAGGATGTCCAGGGCATGGGGAGATGGGTTAGGATGTGCAGGGCACGGGGAGATGGGTTAGGATGTGCAGGGCACGGGGAGATGGGTTAGGATGTGCAGGGCACGGGGAGATGGGTTAGGATGTGCAGGGCACGGGGAGATGGGTTAGGATGTGCAGGGCACGGGGAGATGGGTTAGGATGTGCAGGGCACGGGGAGATGGGTTAGGATGTCCAGGGCACGGGGAGATGGGTTAGGATGTCCAGGGCACGGGGAGATGGGTTAGGATGTCCAGGGCACGGGGCGAGGGGTTAGGATGTCCAGGGCACGGGGCGAGGGGTTAGGATGTCCAGGGCACGGGGCGATGGGTTAGGATGTCCAGGGCACGGGGCGATGGGTTATGGTTATACTGGTATAATGAGGTACGACAGGTAAAAATTTAGTGCACCGGAGCTGATGGGCTTATTGGGATGAGGGGGTGTAATGGGTGACAATGTACAGTATATAAGATGGTTGTATGATGGGCATACTATGGGCATGCATGTGATGGTTACACTGTACAGGGTATGAGATGATGCTTTTTCTGATGGGCATACTGGGGCAGGGGGTAAGATTGGTCACAATGTACAGGGTGTGAGAGGATGGTTATACTGGGATAATAAGGTCTGACACATCCAAATTTTATGGGCATGAGATGATGGTATATTGGGATGAGGAGGAATAAAGGGTAACAACAATGTATAGGCCATGAGATGGTTTGTATGGTGGACACACTGTGGTGAATGGCTATAGCAGGTTGTATATTAAACAGGGCCTGAAATGATGGGTGGTTTATAGGATACTGGATAAAGGGATACAACAGGTGATATACTGGGCTACAGGGTTATATAAGAGTCTCTTTGTACCGTATGAACCTAACAAAAGTATGGTAATATTGCACCCAGGGATTTTATTTTGCCGTATTACTGACTCCACCTCACCATATTGTGACTGACTGTTTTTTTGCCACCTTAGTTCAGACCTTTTTAGAGTGAATGATGAAATGAAACTTGTGAATTAATGCGATTTCATAGTAGGAGATACATATCTGGGAACCATCTAAACCCGAATCACATATAACAGGAGACATTTAATAGCAATGCCATAAAACTCTGAAATTAGATCAACACTTTTTTTTAACATGTTTTGCTAAAGTCTGATTTATTTTGCTGTTGTTGGAGAACCGAACTGCCCCTATTAATGATAAAGCATTGCATAAATGATACAAGCAATCTGGGAAAAAAACATGTGGGGGGTTTGGATGATACAGGAGTCCTGACTCTCAAACTTAAAGCTGATTGTTCTCTGGTAGGCCCATGGTTGTTAGATCATCAGATAAATAGAAGAACATAAAGTAATTACAATTACTTCTCTTTCTAGTATTTGCACAAACAACATCCTCATATCTTAATAGGGATGTTAATTAAAATATTTTTTTCCTTTGTGCTTTATATCACTGTTCTCTTGTCTCTGTATCTAGGAAACCGTCATAAACTGCAATTTTCAGATTGAGACAGACATTCTTAAGAGTTTTAGCTACTTAGAGGTAACAATGTTACTTACTCTGAGTGTAGATGACTAGAGAGAGATTTCCTCCTATTGTGCTTTTCATATGCAACAGAAAACGTCTTCATCGGTGCAATTCCAAGCATGCAAAATTCAGCCACGATATACATATTGCTACATGTGTAACGTGCATACTGGAAAATGCAGTAGCTGCGTCTTACAGAGGCTTGTTTGCAGACTGTGCCCAGTTTTTTTTTAGAGGAGTAGGGTTTAATAATGCAAAGGGTCTATTTTTCTCATAGTTGCTACACTACCTGTGACCTATTAGACCAGTGATGGCTAACCTGTGACACTCCAGGTGTTGTGAAACTACAAGTCCCAGCATGCTTTGCCAGCTACCAGCTAGTTATCTACTGGCAAAGCATGCTGGGGCTTGTACCACTCCTGCAGCTCCGGCCATCTTTGCTGGGCCAGCCGCACCAAGTACTCTGTGGCTGTTGGCAATTGGGGTTTCATAGCTGCACTGACCCATATCTCACACTCTTTTGTAACTGAACCAGTAGGAGAGGCCTTGCCATCCTGTGAAACTACAAGCCCCAGCATGCTTTGCCAGTAGATAGCTAGCAGGGCATGCTGGGCCTTGTAGTTTCACTTGGAGAGCCACAGGTCGACCAGGCCTGCAGTTGGAGTCTAACATACGACTGGACAGAAAAGTATATGAGGCAGTTTTACAGAGCGATGGATAGGCGGCATTGTGAGATTTCCTCTAGCGTGTGTCTTGGCCCTTCCCACACGTAATGGTGTTTCTGTGTCCTCATGTGAACCCTCTGCTGCCGCTGTCTGAATCATATCCTTACCCTGATCCCTCTCTTCCCCCCCCCCCTGATGGTGGTCTCAGCTGCCTCACGATTACATGAAGTGTTGGACATCAGACTTAATTGTATTGGGAGGTGGGAGTCCCTGACCCCATATATCTTTCTCCTGTGCATTTTGCTCGGCATTGCATATAATTGTCAGTTCACAAGGCTGTTCCAGAGCTGGCTAGTGACTGCATTGCTATATCATTCAGAGAAGTGATCATTTATTGTAATATACTTGGTGCTACACACATGCTGCTTTTAAGGGTATGGTGTATTCATTTTTACCATAGCCAATTATATATTCCTAGGCACCGGGATGTATTGTTAGGGACCTATTGAGATATATATGCTATACTCTTTGGGTATTAGCCAATATCCTTGAATAATACAAAATGAGTTTAGTTGCCAGTTATAGCAATGCGACCAAGCTCACAGTGTGTTTTTTAATTGCCTTTTTCCTTCCACGTTGCCTCCTTTGCGACTAGTAGTTGTGTATGTGATGTTATAGACGAGCATCATCAGGGCTCCGTTGATTGGCTGAGAGTAACATGACATCTGCAGTGAGTCACTGAGTGAGGAGGATACACTGTGCTGCTACTCATGACTCTGATTCCCAAATGATGTGTCACTTGGCTTCCTGCCTCTGGCTGGGATTTACTTGGCATTGTGACGTTTCAGATCCAGCACTTTCGTTTAATTCCGTTTTATCCTTGAGGAGTTTCATTTAAACCAGTAAGGTGCCTGATGTGCATTCTTTACATACAGTGATTCATTTATGAGCTGGTTTAATTTCTGTTGTGTTATTGTGTAGGGATTTGTCCTAAATTGATATACAATGATTAGCCACAACATTAAAACCACCTGCCTAATATTGTGCAGGTGTTCGGATCGCAGCTGCTGATAAGCCTTTAGAGCCGGGCTAGTTGAGGTCTTCACCTATAGCAGCCGCCTTTCCCATAGAACTGTATACGTTCGCTGGTACTCATTTGCCCCCAGGACTTATCTCTGATAGTAGAGGCTTATCAGAATAACCGCGGTGTAGGACAAGGTAACTGGAGGCGGAGGCCGTGTCACCATAGTGACGTCCGGGACGAAAACCGTAAGCGACATCCCGGTCGTCATGACAATGGCTGGGACGCAAGCAAGGGGCAGAATGGAGTCACGGCGGCTCAGCACCACCGTGGCTCGTGACTGTATATTCCCCATGTGCCGCAGCCAGTGGAACCTACACTGATTCGTTGAGGCATAGACACCTCTGAAGATGTCCTGTGGTATCTGGCAACAAGACGTTAGCAGCAGATCATTTAAGTCCTGTATGTTGCGAGGTGAGGCCTCCATGGTTCGGACCTGTTTTTCCATCACATCCAACAGATGCTCGATCTGATTGAGATCTGGGGAATTTGGAGGCCAAGTCAACACCCTGAACTCTGTCATGTTCCTCAAACCATTCCTGAACATTTTTTTGCAGTGTGACAGGACGCATTATTCGGCTGAAAGAGGCACTGTTATCAGGGAATACTGTTGCCATAAAGAGGTGTACTTGGTCTGCAATAATGTTTAGGTAGGTGGTAGGTGTCAAAGTAACATCCACATGAATGCCAGGACACAAGGTTCCCCAGCAGAACATTGCCCAGAGCATCACTCTGCCTCTGCCAACTTGCCTTCTTCCCATAGTGCATCCTGGTGCACCATACACACGCACCCGGCTGTCCATATGATATAAAAGAAAACGTGATTCATCAGACCAGGCCACCTTCTTCCATTGCTCCATGGCCAATTTCTGCCTTTCCCATTGTAGGAGCTTTTGGTGGTGGACAGGGGTCAGCGCCGGGCACTCCGACCGGTCTGTGGCTACGCAGCCCCATATGCAGCAAACTGCGATGCACAGTGTGTTCTGACACCTTTCCATCATAGCCAGCATTAACTTTTCCAGCAATTTGCGCTACAGTAGCTATTCTGTGGGATTGGACCAGCCGGGCTAGGCTTCACCCCCCCCCCCCCCCTCCCCAGGCGCATCAACTTCGAGAACTGACTCTTCACTCGCTGCCTTACATAGCCCCCCCCCCCCCCTTTGACAGGTGCCATTGTAACCAGACAATCAATGCTCTTCACTTCACTTGTCAGTAGTATTACTATTGTGGCTGATTGGTGTATATCACTCATTTTTTATCAGATCTTGAGATAGCTGCATCCACTGTGTTTAGGTGATGGGTACACTTTAAATAGCCCATCCATTCTAATTAGTGTAAAAATGACTCATAACTGTTACTATTGTAATAATTGATCTTCCCATCTATTGTTTTGCATCATTTAACCTGTTCAATCTACCATTTAGCACGTGGACATGGAGAATGCCTATCTGTGTGGATACTTGAAGATAAAAGGCCTTACTGAGGTAAGTGGTGATACTTGGATGAATTATTACATTGTGGGAACCAGGCCATATATTAGAGTTTAAAGTAAGTTCCACAAGGTAAAAAAATCCCATTGGGGTCATGAGGAAGATTCCATCTTATTTTTCTATTGGTGGAACACAAGGTTCCACCAGCAGCTGATGAATTTCCTCTTCGCTAATATATATCCTGTTGCTTGTTACACAGATAGGGAACTTGCACTGTAAGCTTTGTCCCTTGTGTATTAGAATCTCCAATAACCGGAAGACATCAGATAATTTAAGCTATCCGCCAAAAAGAAAACGGAATTAGTGACAAATTATACATAATGACTTTTGCTAAATCACTTGGTCTTAAATGATAGAATATATAAGGCAGTTTTTAAATATTGTAAGAACTAAATAACATAAAAGTGCAAAAAAAAAGTTTTTGTAAAGCAAATACTAAACTGGTGTAGAAAGTGTTTTAAATTAGTTTTTTTTCATAAAAGTATCGGATATCGGAGACTGCCAGGAATATCTGGAGAATTCATCATCACTATTTATTTATATAGCGCTACTAATTCCACAGCGCTGTACAGAGAACTCATTCACATCAGTCCCTGACCCATTGGGGCTTACAGTCTAAATTCCCTGACACAGACTAGGGTCAATTTATCAGCCAATTGACCTGCCAGTATGTTTTTTTGGAGTGTGAGAGGAAACTGGAGCACCAGGAGGAAACCCACGCAAACACAGGGAGAACATACAAACTCCACACAGGTCATCCATGGTCGGGAATTGAACTCATGACCCCAGTGCTGTAAGGCAGAAGTGCTAACCCCTAGGCCTAGGCCTAATATTTATAAATAAATATTAATAATAATAATAATAGGCCATTGTGCTGCATATTCCATTTTCTTACAAATAGAGACTCGATGCTGTAACAAACTAGGAATCACAGTATAGAGTAACTTGTGACTTGCTCCATACCATGGCTAAATGGTAAATTGTTGTGTTTCTAGGAATACCCAACCCTCACCACCTTCTTTGAAGGGGAAATAATTAGTAGAAAACATCCTTTCCTAACGAGGAAGTGGGATGCAGATGAAGATGTGGATCGGAAGCACTGGGTAGGTTTCTGGGTGATGAGACGTGTGTTCTGAGGGCAGCCATCTTGTATCTCTGTGACAGAGTCCCTTCCTCTAGGTAATCAGTCACCTCTGTCTTGTTACACTCTTGTATCTCTCCACAGGGAAAGTTCCAGGCTTTCTATCAGTATGCAAAGACATTTAATTCAGACGACTTCGTCTTTGATGAACTGAAAGTCGGAGACTACGTCTTTATGAGGTGGAAGGTGTGTGTGTCTTTGTTTTCCTATGATTTGGTAAATGGTGCTCAATAAGTGTATATTTTTCTAGAGTCCCCAGGGCGTAGGTATTACCAGTGCCTCTCTCCTGTAATTCTCTGTACCACCTTATATCTCTACTCCCTTGCAATCCTTCCTCCGCCTAACTCCCTTGTCCCGGCTTCCCTCCCCCCCCCCCTCCCCAGTTAGTACCACCCTATTTGTGTCTCCCCCTTTCCTTTAGGATGTAAGCTCTCAGGAGCAGGGCCCTCTTTCCTTGTGTGCTCCTTCTACTATTCCATCACCCCCTGTACCTCTTGGCCTGCTTCCCTAGCCCTGTTTTCTTTAAGCTCCGGCCTACTTCTCGCATCTCACTTTCACTCATTGTCCCAGAAGTAATTTGATTTGCATTACCATGTTACCTGTGTCTATATTTATTTTTTGTTCTTCCTGTATGATGTTGTGTTATGGCTCACTCTTTTCTGTATATGTCATGTACGGCGCTGCGGACCCTTTGTGGCGCCTTATAAATTAAAGAAGACAATAATAAATCCTTCTTGTGCCTTTTACAAGCAGTGGGTAGGGCAGGGGATGTGCCATGCTACTACCTCGGGTGATTGCTGTGAACTGGGGTACTGTGATTAAGTCACTGGCGCACCCTTCTCACAACCAATCGGCGGTATTGTGTGCGACACCAGGGACATCCCCCTTGTACCCGCTGCTTGTATAAAAGGTAAGAAGGGGAGAATAACTTCCAAAATAAGAGAAGGTTATTTCATGTGAAAGAAGGGTAATGGGCGACTTCTGCACTAGGAACTCACTCTTCCACTGCTGGAACAGTTCCCAGTACAGAAAACGGTGTCGTACACCTTGAAGTGCGCTAGGTGGATTGGGCTTACGTGTTTCCTGGTGCAGGATGGTCTCTTATTGATCACCAGGACAGATGTACACAGTCCATGAGCCTGAGTGTGAAGGCTCTGCTGTCGTACTGAGGTTGTTTTTTTGTTTCCTCCACAGGAGCAGTTCTTGGTGCCCGATCACACAATCAAAGACATCAGCGGCGCTTCCTTTGCCGGCTTCTACTACATTTGCTTCCAGAAGTCTGCAGCATCGATAGAGGGATACTACTACCACCGAAGCTCGGAATGGTGAGGGGCCGATGGGTAACGGGGCATTGCCGTACGTGATTAGCGACCATTTAGTCGGAGTTATCACAGATCTATAGTGTTCTATCCCGTTGGGGCACTTGCCTGTTGCAGGGCACCGTACCAGAGTATATGCTGGGCAAATTCTGAAAGACTGAGCAATCAGAAAGGCAAAGAAAACTCGTTAGTTTAGTGGATCTTCCCCTTTAAAAAACAATGTGTACCATTTTGAATGCATTGAGGAGAATATTTATTTGGCACAAGTTTAAAAAGAAAAACAATAGGACTATATAAGTTTTACAAAAAAAAAAATGACCGTAAATAATGTACAATTATATGTAAAAAAAAATTTTTTGGTATATGCAGGTATCAGTCTTTAAATCTGACCCACGTCCCTGAACACAGTGCGCCCATCTATGAATTCCGGTGACAGGACGTAAGACCGTTTTACGGTAAATGAGAGAGCTGACGGCACCAGAACCTGCAGTTCTCTTCTGTCAGAAAGACTATAAGAAGAATGTATGAGTGTTAAAGCAATGAACCAGCGTCCACTCTGTATACAGTTTTATTTCATTCAGCTGGGTTTTTCTTTTTTTTTTTTGTTTTGTTTTTTTTCATGCTTTACATAATGCTCCACCTTTTTATTACCAAACGCAAGCCAAGAACTGGATCCCTTTGCGTAAACTAAGTCCATCCTTTTGTCCTGAGGTCGAAACGGACGCTGTGCTGGAACTTGGAGAATTGCAAACCGAGACCTTCTCTGTGAACAGGGCAGAGGAGAGGATGAGTTTCATGTATGTTGGCTGCTCAGATTGACCCCTAGTTAGGTGTGTTCCGTGGTTTCAGCAGATCTTACACGTTCCCATCATCGGTGTAGGATCTATCCCCCATAGCCCTTAGTCCCATAGTCTAATATCCTTCCCAAGATTTCTAACAAGTTTAGTTTTGGGATCTGCTTCAACAGGGTCCCAATGTCAAAAGGAAACGTTATTCCGGTCTACAATACATTTACCCGTTTTCACATTGAAAATGGCAAAATGTCAGATTTTTTTTATATCTATAAATATATATATTATAAATACACATATATTTAATCAGAAATATAAATCTATGGATGCCTCCTGAGACAAGACAGAGTGGAAGAAGACTAAGTATGGTGTGGAAGCCTATTTATCCAGGGTATATAAACACAGTGCATCCCCCTTCAGCATACTTTAATCTCAGACTAATGATTATCCTGCTTTTAAAAGTGGGGATAGAACCCAGAAACGGAACAGTGCCATCGTGTGGCAGATTGTGGTAGTGTGATGCACAACTTTATTTTTTTTTATTATTTTCTTTCCTCCCACTAGCAAAAGTGGGAATGATCAATTACAAGAAAGACTATTACGCAAGTGACAATAGCAAGGAGCTACGTACGTCGGAATTGGCGTAGTTGCTAAGATTCATGGATTAAAGGGTGGCTGTCTTCTACTGCTCTTAAGACTTCAACCGTATTCTGCAGCTGGAACTCTGAACAAACTCTTTATAAATACATTTATTTTACTTTCAAAGCTGCAAATGCCAAAATTCTGTGTAAGGGGGAATGTGTCACAGAAATGTTCTCACCGTTATGCTGCCGAAGTGGTTATACGTTGCTGGCCTGTCGCTTGGATATTTTAATTTTTACCTGCCTAAAAACAGCTGAGTAGGGAATGTGACTTGCCTTTATATTGTTTCTTCTTGGACTTGTACTCCTTAAGCAGAAGTGACTTTGCACACTATTGTGGGGGAGGGGGGCGGATAGAATAAACCCACATGCCACTTTGTGCTACGGCACCCTGCAATGCATTGTGTTCCTGGGGGGACTGGGCTTAAGCAACCCACCTAAGCTTTTTGTGGAGATCACAGTTTAATTTTTGCATCCATCATGATTCATTTTAGGAAGAATTCCAACCTTTAGATTCCTTCACTACAGTGTTGTATTTTCACTGGGAAAGTGAGAAAGGGTTATACTGGGTCCCCGTGAGTCATTGCCACTAGCTGTTTGGAAGTTTTCGGCCCAGTTGAGCCTAGAACGGTCACCTGTGTCCTCAAAACTAGCAGGTGACCTGAAAAGAAATCCTATTGGATTAGACCTGTTCTTAAATTCTAAATGGCTGTTGACAGCTTTGTGTGACTGGGCACAGACAATGCAGCTGCCAGTGTGATCAGCATTAAGATGAAAGGGTTACTTCACTTTCATTAAAATATCCCCCTCCTCACTCTATTTCCTCTCCTCCTTCACTTCAAGTAATATTTGGTTTGGACCCCTTGGCTTATTTAATTTCTTTGCACGGACCAGCCTGCTTTCTTCAGTTGGTTACATACACTCTAGTAGAATGTATCTAATGCCTCCAAGATGCCCATTGTACACTGTTGGCCACGGGCAACCTTTTGGAGTGTAGCCCCCACCCATGATTTTGGTTTGAAAGCGGTGATACAAAAGCTAAGGCCCAGGTGGTTGAAATCCCAGTCTTTCTCTCCGGTGTCCTCACTCCACGCTAAAGCGCCCGCAATAGAGCCCATCTCTACCGTAGCGAACCCTCTCCGTTCACCAGCCGCTCAGTATCTAGCAGAAGACAGACCTTTTTCTTTTTAAACTTTAATTCAAAAAAAGTTTTGGTTTTAAGTATGTATGAACTCATATCTTTAATGTCCTCTAGGGTCTATGAAATACAGATTTTAATAAAAGTGGGAGTTATCAATTAAACCTACAATCAAGTTGCTTTATATTTGAAAAAAAACCAAAAACAATGTTTGGTAACTATCACAATTATATTGATAAGTTGAACCTGTCATATTGGAAGAGATGATGACCTTCGAGCCTTAGGCGGTCAGGTCATGTAGGGCTCTGTGATTTTCTGGAGACAGACTCGCTCACCCTGCCTTACAATACAGCGCTATAATGATGAACACACAACCCAGATCTGATTGGGTAGGTCGCCTTGTCTAATTTCCTGGGATTGCGTAGATGAAATGAACGCCGCTTGCTTTGGTCCGGTCCTGTAGTTTTGAATCTTTAACATTTTTTTTTTTTTAGTTTGGACACACATTTTAATCATTTTAATGTGTATAATTTTAACCCTATATTGCAAGATTTGTTCTGTGCTGTAGGCTGCTGTGTCCATCAGGCAGGAATATGACAGATTGTCCACCGTTGCTGTAGGACGGTGGTAGGCTAAACATCAGCTTTTGGGACTGCTGGAGCCCCACCAACCAGATGCCTTCTTACACTTTAGAGCCCGGAAATCAATGCATTGAATGGTGTCTTGGAATGCAAGTGGCGGTATACAAAATGCTTAACCTCTCTAGCAAACTGCAAGCTTATAGTTGCCCACGTGCAGACTTGCTGGTTTGGCAGCAGCTTTTAATTAGTGGCGTTAGGAGAAGCTGGAGGCCTTGAGAGTAACAACTTGTGCTGCGGCTCTTCCCGCCACGCAGCTTGTCCTGCGTTGTTGGGCAGCCACCTATAACTGAGATACATTGATTTAGTTTGTTGCCAAGAAGTATGCAATGCAGCACGTTTTCTGCAAGCACATCGTAATACTCAGTATTGCTTCATACTTACACCTGAGAAGTGTTGAAGGTCTTCATGACTTTTTTTGTTGACTTCCTTTATATTTATCGCTGCAATCCAAAATAAAGTCAAGCACTCAGTGTTTGTACTTGCTCGTAACAGGAATTTGCTGTCACTGTTGCTAAAATTAATCGCAGGTAAGAGGCAAAGGTTTGACCACCAACTCCCACCATTTAGCTGCCAAGAGGCCCGTCGCAGGTCATCCCGGCTGCAAAACGTCATTTCATGTCGTGGCATGTACCCACTGCAATGCTGGGGGGGGGTCAGCGGGAGTAATAATGTCGGGTTTGGCAAACAGTCCTAATAAAAAGTCACTTCAAACTGGTTGTGTTTGTTACTTCAACCCGATCAACAGGAGCAAAATGGAAACGATTGCAGTATTTTGTAACGATGATTGATGTTTGATAATTCTACATGTGAATAACGGAAGTGCTTTCTGGCCCTCTGACGCTCTGTATATATTGGATGCGGAATGTTCTCGTGTCAACTAATGTTATTACTACAGAAAGGGATTATTTTAAAGAGAATCTATCAACTACGTACGGTGGAAGCAGCCATTTCATACCCTATATCAAGCGGGTCCTTTATTAGTTTCACAATACTGCAATAAAAAAAACAAGCTTTATGAAATCTTATATCCTTCCCAATGGGTGCTTATCAATAAAATGTTTCAAGTTATATACGTTCTAAATAAAAGATAAGTTTGTTCTGAATGATCTTCATGATGAAGCTCTTGGTCGGAAAGGCTCTAGCCAACTGCGGGACCTCTCATGGATTGGTATTTACTGAGAAGCCAGTGGAAACCATAATTGTACACATGTGGACTCTGCAGACAACTAGAGCAGGCCTGTCCAACCTGCGGCCCTCCAGATGTTTTGTGAAACTACAAGTCCCAGCATGCCCTTCCAGCTATCAACAGGTTGTCTACTGGCAAAGCATGCTGGGGCTTGTAGTTTCACAACACCTAGAGGGCCGCAGGTTGGACAGGCCTGAACTAGAGGAAACATTTTGATTACATGATTTAAGAAAATAGAATTTGATAAAAGGTGTGAATAGTTTTTATAGCCAAGAGGGGAATTCAGCTTGGTGCGAGGTGCCACGATGTGTCTCGGGAACAGTCCGCGCAGTCACATCACGTCAGAGTTTTTTTTAAAATCTCTGTTCATTTCCCCTTGTGAGGAAAATTAGATTAGATTCTGTACAGTATTGACCAGTAATATGCACGATGTCTGGCGCCACCTTGTGGCTAATTGAATTCCCCCCATAATTTGGCAAACAATGTATAAACTAAGAGTAAATGCGTTTTACAACACAATAATTTTATGACCTAAAAACTCTTTGTATAATATATTTTTATATGCTATATTATATGACTACCAACCAGTAAAGGATAGGAG
The DNA here is from genome assembly GCF_038048845.1 of Mixophyes fleayi. Taxonomy (NCBI): domain Eukaryota; kingdom Metazoa; phylum Chordata; class Amphibia; order Anura; family Limnodynastidae; genus Mixophyes; species Mixophyes fleayi. Next base: position 18,183,216 of record NC_134408.1, read on the forward strand.
AGGAAGATGACAGTACGTCCTCTTACCCATGGAAAAATCACATACTATGATTAAAATGTGTTAGAAGACATAATTCTATATTTTATAGGGTTGATTACTGTAATATAGCTTACATGAAATGTGTTACAACACTATGAAAACATAACATACAGTTATGCTTTTTTGAGTCAGTCAATATTGATACCTGATGGTTATTCTCACGGGTGCCAGGTGTAGACCGAGTATTATAAAGACGTTTAATCCATCCGCTGCATCTGAACACAACATGTACATGGTAGAGTAGGAATATTTTAAGTAACTGGTCGCTTGCTAAGGAAATAGTAACTTAAACAGCATACAGATTAAGAACCGTTACTGTCAATTACATTTAGCACAGAGCTAGAGAGGTAGTATTGAGCAATTGATCAGTCTTCATATATAGGGCCATTGTGGTGAACAAGGATTCAAGAACCAAATCTTCAAGGATTGCGACTGGTAATCTGAGACAATTTGCTAATACGATTGCCTCTATTGCATGCAGGGAAAGAAGCACCCTAACAGCTAAAGTTAGAGTAACCCATTCTGATTCCCTGTGAATGCAGGAGGAGAATGCAACAGCAACTCTTGGGTGTATGTATAATATTAGTTACATAGTAGTGTTTGATCCTTCATATTGACTGTCGTTTGTGTGTTAGAAGACAGCATACTGTGTGCAGTAAAAATGCCACAAAACACCAAAATCCAACCACTGCATTGAGTTTAGGACTCCCAGATACACTGTTAGTGTCAATTGATGATATTTTCCATACAGGTTTATACATAATACTCAAACCAGGGACATTTGAGATGTGTTTTTATCTATCATTATTTATAAGGCGCCAAAGTTTCCGCAGTGCTGGTAAGCATTTCACAAATACATGTGGTAATTATGTATAAGTAGCACAGATTATTAGTGTGAGAATTGTTGTGGGGACTCATATAGAACAAAAGACGTGACAGGATGTACGAGGGAAATGGACAGTAGACAGACATGAGACACTAAGTAGAGAGGGCCCATAAGAGCTTAAATTCTAGAGGGACAGTAGGACAAACTTGAATAAAATCCAAGATGGCAGGCGAAGAAAGAGGAGGTGATGGACAAGATGACCAGGAGGTGGTAGGATAGGCCAGCGTGAAAAGAGTTTGAGTGAGCGTTTAATGGATTATAGGTACGGGTAGAGTCGGGTGAGGTGAGGTAGGAAGTTCCAAAAGTGGGGAACCGGATAATAGGTCAATATATGAACAGACTCAAGGCTCCTACACACATTTCAAAAGAACACCAGTTATACACAATACACAAAAGCTTCACTTTTCAAATACTGATGAATACTTCTCAAAGCTTCCCTGCAGCGCTTAGCGGGGTCAAATGCATCCTGACAAGTTGCTAAACGTCTAGCAAGCGCTAAACAAGCATTCCCATAGACCTCCATTATATTATAAATGGGCGTATAACACTTCTCCCTATTGCAGGTAATATCAGAACAGACGCAAAGCAAAGCTGACATTTGACAGAAAGCGTGTGTACAGGTTTGTATATCTTACATTATTTGTAGCATTATTTATAGCTTTGAAATAATGTCCATGTGGATATGAAGAGACATAATTAAATGCTTGGGGGTAAATGTAGCAAGCTGAAATTTAGAATTTCCAGCAGTTTTCTCAGGCGCGTTTAAAATCGCCGATTTATTAATTGCCGGAGATGTGTTTCTTTCAAAATCGTCGTTTTCAAGTTGCTACAAATCGCGGCCCTGATTTTTTTGCCACTTTATCTATACAAATCGCCCGAGTTTGCATTCAAAACCACACTGCTTTTTATAGGCGAGATTGCCAAACACATCACTGTTATGCTGCAGGGCAATGGTTAGGAGGCACAATGGAAATTTAAATAAACCAATTTTTTTTTATTTTTAATTTTTTTTTTTTTTTTTAAACCAAGGGCTAGATTTACTAAGCTGCGGGTTTGAAAAAGTGGGGATGTTGCCTATAGCAACCAATCAGATTCTAGCTGTCATTTTGTAGAAGGTACTAAATAAATGAAAGCTAGAATCTGATTGGTTGCTATAGGCAACATCCCCACTTTTTCAAACCTGCAGCTTAGTAAATCTAGCCCCTAGTGTTTATTGACGGTCATAAAGAATTAACAATGCACTACGGATACATGTTATATCAAACAAAATATAATCAATACTTAGAATAATGGAGCAGAGCTCTCCGTGTGTCGGAGAGAAAATAGATCAGATTCTATGAAATAAAGACTGGTATATTTTTATATTTAAAAGAGAAGGAAAGAAAAGAAGGAGAAAGAAATAGAGGAAGATAAATGAGAAAAAGACAGATGAAGGAGGAAAGGGGGAGGTGTGAGAGAGATCACCCTTGAATCAGAAGCAGTGAGTTAGGAGGGCGAGTGGTTGCAAATGGGTAGGGGGTATGATTAAGTAAAGGGGCAGCGGTATTGGAAGTAAGACATCCAGGGGTCTCAGACCTTGTTAAAAGATTTGGCCGTGTTTCGTATAATGCTAGTCATGTATTCCATCCTATACGTTTGCCAAATCCTATTAGTTACAGCGGAAAATGAAGGGGGGGGCAACCTGCTTCCAACCAATGGCAATTTGACATGTGGCCGCTGAAATAATGTGACGAGCAAGTTTATTTTGGTGCCTTGTGGCCATGGGAAACCCGAGGGGTAGAAGGAAAAATTTAGAGTCAAGGGGTAAGGGAGTTTGGATCAACATTTCTATCAAAGCTTTAATTTCACGCCAGAAGGAAATCAATTTCGGACAGTCCAACCATATGTGTAAGAAAGAGCCCGCGCCAGAGCATAGACGCCAACATCTATCGGAAGCATCGGGCAGTATCTTTTGCAGTCGAGTAGGAACATAGTACCACTAGAAGAGGAGTTTGTAAACATTTTCCTTTATCCGGATACAAATTGAGCTGGAGGCAGCATTGTCCCGAATTTCCAACCACTCCTCCGTATCAAGAGGAGAGCACAGGTCATGTTCCCATGCCAACTCACGAGGGTCTCGAGGAGGATTAGAGGGAGCGATTAATTCAGAGGACATATAAGACCTGACATTGATGCCTGGCGCAGGCACAATGTTTCGATTGTTGTGAGAGGTCGAGAGATGCAATTTGGTGATGGTGTGAAAATTGCGAATTTGCAGGAATTGATAAAATATCCGAGTGGGGAGATCAATTGTAGCTCGAATGTCCGCGAATTGGGGAAATTATATACTGTGAGTAATGTCATTTAGGAAACGTATTCCTCGGGAGTGCCACGGAAGGAACACGGAATTGTGTAGGCCTGGAGGGAAGTCAGGGTTATTAAAAAGGGGGATTATTGGTGATGGAAGCGGAGAGAGACCATACAGCCTGATGGATGAGTCCCATATAGCGAGAGAGAGGGAGATTATCCCATATACCATAAGGAATCAATACTTGTTGCTCAGACCCTTTCACCTTCCATTCACCTGTATCACTAAAAATCCCAGCGATACATAATGTAGTGCTGCTGCTACTTACTATGCAGGGGCTGCTCTGGGACCCCAGGTAAAGACACCCCTCCTCTACAAAGCTTTTTTCCTATTCGAATAGAGAACATGCTATGAATATAGCGCTTTCATTCGGGAGGGGTACAGCAAGGCCATAGAGGCGATGAAAAGGCCTAGAGGACGTCACTCTGCAGCGAAAAGTTACTTAATAAATTACATAATGCTGCTGCTATGGGGACAGCGGTAAGTGCCAGTAATTAGGTTAATACCAGAGAAATCACTGATTTGTCCAGTGTTAATTTTGTTAAAGTGGTGAAAAGTGTCTTTTTTTGGTTTCACCCCTTGTTAAATACAGCACTAAGTACCTTTATGTTGTTACTTGTCTGTTTAATGCTTGTTTACTTATATTTATCATGTATATTTTTTGTTTGGGATGAAATTCTCATGTGTCCAAATTGCCAAAGTTATAAAAGAGTTCCTGGGACAGATCGCTGCTGAGCTGGTAGAACTGAGACACTTTTGTCAACGTTTTAATTTAATTTAATTTCTAGAATAAGTGTATTTATCCTAATTAATTTAATTATAAAATATTTTTTTTCCATTATAAATTATCCACTTCAGCTAACATTCATGTGTCACACATAATACTGTATCTGTGGACCTGGGAGCCCTACAAACCCCATCATGTCCTATGTGATTTATAGTATACTTTATTACATTTTAAATGATCACTATATATATGTCTCTAAAGCAACGAGAACTACAAGTCTCAGCACGCCGGCCAGCCCAAGGGAGCTGCTGGATAGAAGTTGATGGTACATGCCATAGACTTGTCCTGGAGGAGTGTGGGCATATTGCCCTTACCAAAGATGGCCGCCGGGCGAGGTGTGATGACGTCACAGGCGCGGCCCCGCCCTTCTCCCGGCTGCTGTGCGCAGTCCTCCCTCTTGTGTGTGTGCTGCATGCAGTCAGGAGGCCGCAGACATGGGGATTCTGGAGAAGATCGCGGAGATAGAGAGGGAGATCGCCAGGACCCAGAAGAATAAGGGTGAGGAGGGGGCAGCCCTGCACTGATACCTCCAGGGTCTCCTCTTCTCTGCAGGCTCAGGACACCTCCAGACATGTCCACTGCACTGTGGTCCCATTATGTGTCACTGCTGCCCAGTCACAGAACCTTCACATACATGATGCACAGAATCAGGACACCTGGTGGGAAGTTGTACTGTGCAAGACAGTTTCAGGCACATGTTTTTAAAGTTTGGGAGTGCATGAAGCATGGGGGGGCTCTGCGCTTTGTGGGGCGAGGGCAGATCTGCGCTTTGTGGGGCGAGGGCAGATCTGCGCTTTATGGGGCGAGGGGAGCTCTGCGCTTTGCGTGGCGAGGGGAGCTCTGCGCTTTGCGTGGCGAGGGGAGCTCTGCGCTTTGCGTGGCGAGGGCAGATCTGCGCTTTATGGGGCGAGGGGAGCTCTGCGCTTTGCGTGGCGAGGGGAGCTCTGCGCTTTGCGTGGCGAGGGGAGCTCTGCGCTTTGTGGGGCGAGGGCAGATCTGCGCTTTATGGGGCGAGGGGAGCTCTGCGCTTTGCGTGGCGAGGGGAGCTCTGCGCTTTGCGTGGCGAGGGGAGCTCTGCGCTTTGCGTGGCGAGGGGAGCTCTGCGCTTTGTGGGGCGAGGGGAGCTCTGCGCTTTGTGGGGCGAGGGCAGATCTGCACTTTATGGGGCGAGGGGAGCTCTGCGCTTTGCGTGGCGAGGGGAGCTCTGCGCTTTGCGTGGCAAGGGGAGCTCTGCGCTTTGCGTGGCGAGGGGAGCTCTGCGCTTTATGGTGCGAGGGGAGCTCTGCGCTTTGTGGGGCGAGGGGAGCTCTGCGCTTTGTGGGGCGAGGGGAGCTCTGCGCTGCGCGTGGCGCAGAGCTCTTATCTATATGAAACAAAGTTCATACAACTCTTTGTACTTGTATTATAACAGCATTCATGCTCTTATGTCATCTCTTCCAGCTACTGAATACCATCTGGGACTCCTGAAGGCAAAGCTTGCAAAGTACAGAGCCCAGCTTCTAGAGCCATCCAAATCTGCTGCAGCCAAAGGCGAGGGTTTCGATGTTATGAAATCTGGAGATGCCCGGGTAGCACTGATTGGTTTCCCCTCCGTGGGTAAGGTTAGTAAACACCCCTTCTAATCCTAGCACTAAGTGAGTCGCCCACTGACCATTCTTCTTGGCCGTCCAGGTGTCCTCTACCCAGTTTAAGGAACCAATGACTATGGAGGGGAGACTCTGAAAGGCAGATATTTAAATATGTGTCTAGTGTGTTGTCACACAATGTTATACCCTGATGATGTCACTAGTTTTTAGTGACTTTATAAGCTATGTCCCTATGAATATTGGAAAATCACACAAAAAATGGCGGCCTTCATTGTGTGTTGAAATGAAGGACGCTTTTATAGTGCCTAAATACTGGTGTTGAGTTATGAATTCACACTGCATATGGCCTTGGAAATTGTGCTTAGATTGCAACAGCGCCACCTATATTGTCATAACTGTGAACCACTTTGATGATGACTAAAGTTAGATACCATTTGCATTCTAGTCATTAGGAACAAATTATAAATTGTCTGTTTTCCCTGATGTCCTACCTCTGTTGGGTCCAGTCTGCAGGGGACTAAATACGACAACACTCATAACGTCAGTCTGGTAGATTGTTCTGTAACCTTGTAGAATTGTAGGGTACGTTTCTGGCGTCTCCATGACCACACTACCAGTAGATTGTTCCCACCTACCCAGCAGGGACAGGTAACGATTATTTTAGCCAAAATACTGGCTGGGATTATAAATGGGTATATAATCTTTGTTTTTGTTTCTTACACCCTGTTGAAGGCAGAGCTACAGGACCTATTTGATATCATTATCGAGGTCAACGTTTTTTATTGATAAACTTCTGTCTTCCAGTCCACATTCCTGAGTTTGATGACGTCCACAGCCAGTGAAGCTGCATCCTATGAGTTCACGACGCTGACATGTATTCCGGGAGTGATAGAGGTAGGACCAAGCATCAATGTGCACACGGGCGTTGAGGGGTGGGGGGGTCCTGCGTCAACTGAGTGAGGTCCTGGCTATGAATAGGGTCAACTTCAACTTGAATATTTTTATATGTAGATGTTTTTCTGTGTTTTTAGTACAAAGGAGCGAACATCCAGCTTCTGGATCTTCCAGGAATTATTGAAGGGGCAGCGCAGGGTAAGTGTCAGCTCTTGAGCCCGTTAATAATTTTTTACATCTTGCGCTGTGTATCTGTATTGTGGTCTTATGGGAGCGTGGATACAGTGATCGTCTGCAAAGCACAGATGTTTGTTTTGTTCTCTAAACCACGGTCACCCGTCATGTGCCCAATACGATCTAATGCTCTCCATTGCAGGAAAGGGCAGAGGTCGCCAGGTGATTGCCGTGGCTCGGACATCGGACATTGTCATCATGATGCTGGATGCCACAAAGGGTGAAGTTCAGAGGTCAGTACGGTGGGCACTAGGTCCATTGCCCCTAGATTCGGTGCCCACTGAGCAAACCAGTTGGGTAATATCGGTGCTTACAGCACAATCGTCTGAATCCTCGTCAACTAAATGTTGAATAAATATGGAAATTGTTTTGGTGACGACAGAATAAAATAATCTTGGTTGTGATAGGGTGCAAGGAATACTTATTCCTATTGCCACCATTTATTAGTATGAGTAATATTGTAATGTTCATGTCTATGTTAAATTTAAGTATCAGCCATTGCCTCCAGGGGAACAGTGCCCCCCAGTGGCCATACAAGACTACTTGGCTTTAGTGCAAGTATAAATATGATTCCCAGCTCACAGCCTATTCCTATCAAAACAGGTAACAGATCTAGTAGCATGGTCTTTAAAGGGCGTAATGTAATATACGCTTGTTAACGATAAATGTTTATGTCTCTGTGTCAGATCCTTGCTAGAGAAGGAGTTGGAATCCGTGGGCATTCGACTGAACAAAGATAAGCCCAATATATATTTTAAGGTTGGTAACTAGCCATAAGCGCACATAACATGCTTCCCTGCAGTTATGTTGGCACAGTTCTGATAACATCGTGTTTTTTGCCCGTAGCCCAAGAAAGGAGGCGGAATCTCGTTCAATTCTACTGTACCCCTGACTCAGTGCTCAGAGAAACTGGTGCAACTAATTCTACACGAATACAGTATCCTTTATGGTGTTCATTTCAAAACCGGCTAATAGAATATTGATGTAACCCTAGTTCTTTCAGTGTAATAATATCCAGTTTTGGTCCTGCTGCCTCTACGGGCTTAGAGAGGTTCCAGCTGATTAATAACCAATAGCCAACAGAACATTGATGTTACTTTCTCTAGGAGAGAAATTGTCTGTATGAGGAAGTCTTTAAAAGGTTACTCCATTAAAAAAATAATTTTATCCTATTCTAATTCCTATGTTGCGTACTACAGCTAACCTGAATAACTCCTGATACTTCAATTGGGATTTTTGCCGAAAATTGGCTGTTGAAAACTCCAAAATAAACTTGCAGGTTGTGAATAACTGACCGTCATTAGCAATATCTGTCCCCGTGAAAACGAAGTGTGGACTACAGTGACTGTTTCCATGGTTATGGGTATTGCTTCGATGGTCAGTTGTTTATAAATAGCTGACAGATTATATGTAAATCCACAATATGTTTAAACATACTGTATATACCTAGAATAGGAACGCTAGGTGATGGGAAGAGGAATTACTATTACATTTGCCAGATAAATTGGCTGAGTCTGTAACCACCTATACAAGAAATAGAAAATATAGGTAAAATTGTCTAAATGACAATAAAATAGATAAGATGTGCACACCTAAATTGTGTTGCAACTAGCGTTTCTGTACAACGTATCTCACTCATAATGGCCACAAGAAGATGGATAACGTCAACTCTGTAAAGTGTGTTGTGGACTCCAGCAATATGGAACCGTTTCTACCTCCGCTGAGGTTTGGTCCTTAATATGTCTCCTTCCAGAAATGTTCAACGCAGAGGTGCTGTTCCGGGAGGATTGCAGTCCTGATGACTTCATTGATGTTATTGTAGGAAACCGAGTGTATATGCCTTGTCTCTATGTGAGTCCCCCATCTCCTCCCACTTTCTTACTGTTACTGTCTATGGTGAACATTTTTCATGTGGTGCTCACAAGTCAGATCCATTTACCCCAGTGTGACCTTTCATGACCTTTGTTCTTTAATGCATTTGCAAATATGCACACACAGAAACCTATATATGGTGTGTTATCCCTGTCCAATGGAGTTCTCTGAGCAATCATTAATATTTCATCACTACTCTTACAGTAAAGAATCCTTTCTGTGCAGAGTGTTAAACAGTCTTTCTTCCAGACACAGTGGATGCCACTTAAACCGTCCTGTGTATGAAACGCTTATTATACAAATCTTTGTATTGGACTCTATGTTTACACACAGTCATTAGGTCACCTTAGGGTGCCGTCTTTCTAATATAAGGAAGTCCAATTTGTATAATATTTCTTTATACTATCGCTCCTTTATTACCTAAATGTATCATGTTCTCCGCCTTTGGACCCTATCAAATTCTCCTACGTATTACTTGTAGAGAGGTACCTAAAACTGTACCCCTGTATTCCTAACGTGGTCTGACTACTACACGATGTTAGGAGAGCATGGTTTTGGCAACCCCTATATATTTGTAATGGTCGGCATTAATATTTTAAATGTAATTTGTCCCGCGTGTTCAATTATTTAGCGGTTTCATCTGTCTCTGAATGAGTCCTGATCATTCTTTAATAAATCTGTTACTCCCAAGTTGAATTAAATTCGGTCAATGTTTTTTAAAATGTTGTGGGGTTGGCAACGTTCCATGTTGACTTTCCTCAAATATCATCACAGCTTTTTATAATTGGAAGATCGGTTAGATGTTGCTCACTGCATGCTGCTATATTTCTTTAAATGTCTAGCACACAGCAAGCCCCATCAAAGTTGAAATATATTTAATTTTACACAACACGTGATGGGATGTGATGATTTCCCTTTGAGTAACGCCCTGCGTTGTCTCTACAGGTGTACAACAAGATAGATCAGATCTCCATGGAGGAAGTGGACAGACTGGCTAAGCAGCCGCACAGTGTGGTCATCAGGTGAGGACGGGGATCTCTGTGCAGTTGGTGCTCTAGTGTCCAGGCCTGGTACTGGCCAAGCAGGCATGTAAAAGTATGGCTCCCATAGTTCTCTGCTAGCTGAAATTTCTGTTTGACAAAGCGATTAATAAAATTTATATAGAAAAATAATATAAGTTCTCCTGTGATGTGTTCTTATCTTATTTTGAAGGCCATGTCCTACTTATCGTATACCAGCGAAAGAGGAAAAGTGGAGGCGTTGCCCATTGCAACCAATCAGATTGTAGTTATCATGTTCTAGAACGTACTGAATACGGATAGCTAGAATAATCTGATTGGTTGCTATGAGCAACGCCTCCACTTTTCCTTTATAGAAGGGTTAGTAAATCTACCCCCCCATTGTGAGAACATTCATTAAAAGTTGCAGGTGGGGTCTATCTGTTGTAACTAATACAGCACAAGACACGGCAATCCCTCCTAGCGCATTAAGTAATTATATCCAACCCATGAAAGGATAATATAATGTTCTATTAACACAATGGGACAATATACCAATATGTACATGTGTGGTTTCAGTAGATCTAATAATATATGTAAAATGCAATATTTCTATTACCGTTGGCTCTAAACTACAGCCAAGGTGAAATATAATCTGCATTTACAGTTAGAAATATGTTACGCCATTATAGCTACTTAGTGTGTGTGAAACAACAAGAGGCAGCCTGGGGCTTTGTCGTTGAACTACAAGTCCCTGAATTCCCCACCAACCTCTGGCAACACCATGTTGACTGTCTCCAGCTTAGAGCATCTTGTTTGGCTGTTTTGATGCAGACAGGTCCTATTTGAGAGGGCCTTTTAATTTTAGAGGTTTTAGATCACACCCCTTTCTTTCGTTTCTTTCAGCTGTGGGATGAAGCTAAACCTGGACTATTTGCTGGAAATGTTATGGGAATATCTGGCACTTACCTGTATCTTCACGAAAAAACGAGGACGTAAGAGACTCTCCACCGGCTGACACTGAGGGGCAATACTCCCTCGGGGATATTAACTAGCCGAAAGGTGCAAATCTGCCCTGAAACCACAGCGACCAATCGGAATCTGGCTTTTATCTGTCTAGTTCAAGTCAGACAATGAAAGCAAACATCCGATTGGTTGCTATGGTTTTAGTACAGGCTGACACACATTGAGCATCCGTCTCTGATAATCATCTTTCCTGTAACTACTCCATAAGAAGCATCAAGAGCTATATCCTATAGAGTTAGCAATTAAGAGATGGTATTCAATAGGTTCCCCAAATTATAATAATTGCCCCAAATCACAAACCCCAATAGTACATTTTACTATATGATATTTAATATCCATATTCTGGAAAGATTTGAGGATAGATATGATATTAACAAAAGGGAAAGTTAATTTTCAACACTGATGGTAAATTTAATAACGGTCCATTTTTAGATTTCCCTTCTCAATTCTGCTGTACTTCTTGACAACGTTTGTTAGTGATTGACCGTGTCCTCTTTTGTGGCCGCTCTCAGAACTTTACGTTCACCTTCTTAAGGGCCGTTCCTTCTTTCTTTCCTTCTGCGTTTAATGATTCTCTTCCGGTTCTTCCACAGAGAGACCTGATTTTTCAGATGCCATTATCCTTCGGAGAGGAGCGTCCGTGGAACACGTGGTAAGACTATAGATGCGTCTACGTGGGAGCCACGTTTGGGGATAACAGGAGCGTACAAACTAGTTCGTGGTGTTGGTGTAGCATGGTCACCCCCCCTGACCTACGTTATAAATTGATATGTTTGTTTATTCCTTTCACATCAGCCTGACAATAACCCTGTTTAAGGGACCCTACAGGAAGCCTAATAGGGCGGCTGATAGAGGCTAGTAGGTGTAGTAACATTGTCCTTTAGGGAGCAAGGGATTAAACGTGGAATCTCTTAGAGCACAGTTTTATAATTGGCTGTGGGTTGAGAAAGCATGCTGGGATTTGTAGTTCCACAGCTTGTCTAAGTTCCCTTTCAGTCACTAGTTATTCCTTGTATATAGGCATTATATGGATACAATAGGAAGTCTTCTGAGATGTTCATTAAAGTGAAACTGCAAAAAGTAAAAGAAAAAAGATTTTGTTACAGAACAAGCTATAATTATTATTTATTCATAAGGCACCACAGGTTCCATATTGACGGTCATTCACACGAATACAGATAGGACGTAACAAATACACTAAGCAGAATCACAAATGCGTGAGCCGGTTACATATAGGTAACACATGTGAGTGTGTACGTAAAACTGGGGCTTCAAACAGAATGTAGGAAAAGACCTGACAGGACGTCCGAGGGAGACGGACAGTAGACAGACGTGAGACAATGGGTAGAGAGGACCCTGAACATAAGAACTTGCATTCTAGTAAGTTGCCTTCCCAGTAATGGCAGAACAGATGTGGCTCAATGCGCACTGCCATATTTAGGTGTAAGCCTTTCCTAAGTCACAGTCCAATAATTAAACTGGTATATTAAGTACGGATAAATCTAGCAAAATAAAATTAGGTACATCTATCTGGCTTTGAAAAACATAAAAAAAAGTAAATCCTAGACAGATATTTAATACAGAATTTCCTTAGTCCTGGACTTTTACATCCTAGTACCACCCACTCTGGAAAGAGTTACTATGGCACCCCCCACTCAGCAAACGATGGTAGTTGTATATCTTGTGCATTAATCTTCTTCTCATGTTTTGAATTGATGTCTCTTACATGGAGTGTAAAATAAGCATAGGCAAACAGAGGGGGTTTTTCTAATGCCTGGAAACCCCCCTCCAAGCCTGGGGCACTGTATAATTGAGGTGGCTGGACCCTGCTCCCACTTCACACAGCTCTGCTTGAAAAGAGAGAGCTGAGTGCACCTAACAGTAGTACACGCAGCATTGCCCATGTATATTATAGGGATAGGAAGTGTTGGAGAACAGCCAAGCACTGTCTAATATTATAGCCCTGCCCCCATGCATGCTGGTCACGCCCACTGGTGGTGTGGAAACCCCCCTCTACAAATCCCGCCTTTGCCCCTGATAAGGGTATATATGTATTATGTTGACATGACACCATGGTTGCTAACCTGTTATTGAGACCCAAATTATTTTGTTTTCTAACAGTGTCATCGGATTCACAGAACCCTCGCCAGCCAGTTTAAATATGCCCTGGTTTGGGTAAGTAGTTGATGTCTCGTCACCTGCACATAACGGAGGCAGCCATTTTGTGGGCTGAACCAATATTTCATGAAGTATTCACTGGCTAACCAGCACCTCTTAAATATAAGTTGTGCCTTATGATTATTAGTCAGGCCACGCCTCAGTGATGTCACTGATTTCCAGCAGTTTGATAGGCTGCACGCTGGTACATGCCACAAAATGGCTGCTGCCTTCATCTTATGTAGGTGTCAGATTCAATTTAACATCCCAAAATGAGATTATTTCTGCTTATTCCTTTTCACCTCTGTTTATTTACAGGGAACGAGCACTAAATATAGCCCCCAGCGAGTAGGACTCACCCACAACATGGAGCACGAGGACGTCATCCAGATAGTCAAGAAATAAAATGGACGTCCCACACCCGGAACAGGCATTTACTGCTGCCTAACACCTTATGTCCAAAACGCATAAAGACCTGACCACTAACATGGTTTCTCCTTTACGTTGAAGTCCTGCACAACAGAGCGAATCAGTTACCACAAAATGTCCGACTGTTCATCCTCACAAAATATACTGCAAAACACACCGGTTTACCTTTCTGCTTACCTCCGAGACAACGCCATTCACGGAACAGCGCCAACGCCGGTAACGTGACTGACTGAGCGGCGTGTTCGCTGGTTGACCTCAAATAAACAAAAACATCTGTACTTTATTCATACTGGCAAATGTGTGGGTTATGAATTTTGTATTGTTCTCTGAAAGCGGCGCTCACACCAAAATAGAATTTTTAAATATTTTGTGCAAAGGAATTTTTTTGAATTTGGCAATTGCACAGTGTGTTGGTTTTCTCCTGCAGCATTTGGGGCTTAGTTTCCACCTCATAAATGGTAGGGCACTTTAAGAAATGACTCCGCCCACTGCGTCTGCGCTAAAGCTAATATATCAGTTGCCATGTATAAATCGGGCTAATAATTACGTTTGGAAATATATATATATATATATGTTAACCCGTGCATGATACTCATGCATTCTAGTCAAATCAAGCTACTTAAGGTGTTAAAAAGGTTCTTGTTATGCATTTGGGCCATAGCCCAGGCCTCAACCACCAACCACTCCCCACTGTCACCCCCGGCAACCACCAACCACTCCCCACTGTCACCCCCGGCAACCACCAACCACTCCCAACTGTCACCCCCGGCAACCACCAACCACTCCCAACTGTCACTTCTCCTTCAAGAAATATATATATATTTTTTTAAAATCTTTATAAACACTTTTAACAATTAACAAATTAAATGAACAAATTAAAAACATCTTAGTATACCAAATTTCAGCCCTTTCTGAATTTTTTTTTCCCACACACACTAAGAATTTAGTAGGTCAGTGTATAACTCCGCCCAGCAGGTGGCGCTGCAGCTTGGTTTTATTTTTTCCACACACAGACAGACTAACACGCCACTATATTATAGATATATATATTTGTCTCCTGCGTTCCTGGTGTGATAATTACTGACCCAGCCAAATAGGTTCTCATCCGTGTATGATTAAAAAAAGACCTGTTGGTGAGCCCTGTGGTCTGAGATGGGCACCTCTGGTGTAGATGATGGGTCTACTTTATGGCCAGATACTTAACTCAACAATGTTGGTGCCACCAGGTGTCAAACATGAGCGTGTACGATATGCCATGGTTAACAAGCGTTATATGTTCGTTTTGGGGATGTCGATGGAGGATGCACCATTGACATCAATGGGTTACACTGGTGTTGAATGCAAAAAAACGGAGCAGGCAGCGCTTGGAGAAAAAAACACTTACGGACGCAAGTGCAAACACAAATGGGTATGGTCACACTGGAGACTATAGGTTCCATCGTCACGCCTGTTTGCATGCGTGACAATTTTAGGGTTAGAAAACGCTATTAGGCATGTATTTTGACGCCAGTGGGCACGAGGTGTAGAGACATGTAAAAGGTCTAATGTTCCATCAGAGAGACTTATAAATGGGTCTCGGGACAGGTGGAAAGCGAGAGTCTAATGGCCTCAGTCAGTCAGCCCATGACAGCTGGTTATTTAGACTCTGCATGCTTAGAAACAGCCCTGATACCATCCACAGCTACACCTGGTCTATTTGTGAACAGTTTATTACCTGATTAAATCAGAAATATTAGTACTTCCATCAAATATAACTAAACCCTTCTCAATTTCTCACATTATGTGTCCTTCCTTTCATATTATTCTTTTTGATTCAGGTAAATTTATATCGCCAACAACTTTGGCTCCCAAAAGTGTCAGTAATCTGCCGTCATGTGCACCTCTATGTGAGCGCCAGGAAAGGTGCATTTTTATTATATTAAAAAAGGATTCCTCAATCACCATTGGACATGTTAGACGCTATGATCACCTGGCTCATTGGTGATCAGCGTAAGCAATGCACGCTTTATACCAGTGACAATTTCCAGATAAAATAGGAGTGGTTACCATGGAAACACTCCAGAGTAGGCTTGTGGCCTTAATTTAATGAGAGGAAAGATAAAGATGAGGGAGTATTTTGAATGACAAACCTAAAAAGGTTTTTTTTTATTTTTTATTTTGACTTTATTTTTTTCCATACATTCCCAGTGAAACGTGAGGGTATGCTTTTTTCCACAGCGGACTCTTGTTTATGGGTGGCATGGTGGATAGCATTGTACCCTCACAGCACTGGGGCCATGGGTTCCATTTCAAGCAGGGGTAGTCCGAAATAAACCCCATATTGGTAGGTTAATTGGCTTTGGATGACATTTACCGTAGTGTGTGGGTTTGCTTTGCAGAGAATTTAGGCTGTAATCTCTACTGGGGGCAGTGACTGATGTTTAAACAGTCTGTTGGTGCTTTATAAAGGTTAGTAATAATATATGAGAGGATGACTCCTGCTTCACCGTGTTGTATGAATTTATTTAATAATAACTGGTAATCTGTGGCACTCCAGGGGGTAAATGTATCAAGCTGAGAGTTTTCCGGCAGGTTTGAAAAGTGGAGATGTTGCCTAATAGCAACCAATCAGATTCTAGCTATCATTTTGTAGAATGTACTAAATAAATGATAGCTAGAATCTGATTGGTTTTTCAAACCCACCAGAAAAATCTCAGCTTGATACATTTACCTCCAGGTGTTGTGAAACTACAAGCCCCAGCATGCTTTGCCAGTAGATAGCCATCCGGTAGCTGGCAGGGCATGCTGGGACTTGTAGTTTGACAACACCTGGGGAGCCACAGGTGGGCCAGGCCTGCCCTCTGTGAATAGATACCGTCCAAACACTACCTCAAAAATAGTGTATGAACTTTTACATGTGGCTAATTTTTAGTCGCTAGGAACAATTTTAATCCCACAGCTCATCTAATAACGCCTATCCCTCATCTTTCCACGGCGATCCTGGTTGCTCTCAGGGGATGTGGCCGCCGAGGGGTTAAAAAGCAGTCTAGCGGCTCCGTCTCCATCCATGAGTGAATTGAGAATAATAGTTGTCATCAAATATGCATTGGGAAGGAATTAGGGCCAGTCTGCGGTGTGTGTGTGTAAGGCAGGAGCTATGACTTTGGGGGTCTCCTAACCCTTCTCGTGGGCGGTGCCTCGTCCTGACCTTAGGACTGCGTCCCCCGGTGGAATGCACGCTGGACATGTGACCGTGGTGGCAAAGGTAAGCTTAGGCTCCTGGTTATCCGATCCCTCCATACAATTGCTTTTGTTTGCTAACACGATCAGCTCTTGGTTACAGAAAGCTTGTGTTTCCCAGCTGCCGGATCTCGCTGCTGTTAATGTACACAGCTCCCGGGTCACCTGGCACCTATGGGAGGCCTATCGATGGTTGGGTTACCTATAGGATAGGCTTTCATGCCCAGCTCATAGCGGCGTAATAGCTATTGGTAATTAGGGACCTGAAGCATTCACGTTTTGCTGGGGACGACGACCCCTTCTCAAATGTTCTTTGCAAACCTTTGTTGTTTAATGAAGAGTGGGGCAGCAGTGGTATACAACACACACGAGGAAAGGAATTATAACATGGGGGGGCAAAATCAAATTAAAATCTGGAAATGAGACCAGTCTGTAGATACGGTGCCATGTATGAGGGACAAGGGAATACGTTTTCAAAAATAAATTTAGTTCATTTTGGAATGACAGTTTGCTTTCATGTGCTTATACCAGTGTTGGCTAACCTGTGACACTCCAGGTGTTGTGAAACTACAAGTCCCAGCATTCTTTGCCAATATATAGCAGCTTATTGCTGGAAGGGTATGCTGGGACTTGTAGTTTCACAACACCTGGAGTGTCACAGGTTAGCCAACACTAGCCTATACTGTTGTAACATACTTGAATGGACAGCCTATCACCAGAAAGGAGCATACACCACAAAATGTTACACAGGATAGGGGCTTTATATTGAATTTAAAAGTGAAAAATACTTTTTGGAAGTTAACTTGTACCCTATAGTATGAGCTGGATTATAGGCAGGGCCACCTGGGCCCTAAAGCTTACTGGCCTCTCCTACCATGAGGCGCCCACTGCTTTGTTCATTGTGAAGCAGTGGGCACCTGCCCTGTTCACAGAGAGCTTGGTGTGCCAGCTGGCCGGTGCTCTGACACAGCTGGGCACTGCAGGCAGTCAGTGCAGTGTTAACCCAACCTGCGCAGGTATGCTGCTAACACCCCAGAATACCCACACATGCCTCCTTCTGACCTCCTAGAGCGCTGATTGTCCAGTCTGTGCAAAGTCCTTACCATCATGGAGTCCAGACCCCATTGTAAACACTACAAGTACATAGAGCTGGTTAATTATAATTACTGGGTATATCTGCTGGGCCCATCACCTACAAATACACAGATAAATCACCTTTTCGTTTTAGCAACAGGTCAGCAATAACTCGTATCACGAACCCATTGATTTATACTGAAAGAAATTTGCTTTTCATTGCACTCTGCACCAAAAGCTTATAATCTGCAGGTCTGTCCGTCTTTGCTACAAATACGTTTTCGTAAATAGGACGTCTGCAAGCATTGGAAAGCCTTATTGTGGCATAACGGGGAATGATGGGAGTTTGGCCGCTGTTGTGGAACTACAAGTCCCAGCAGTTGGAGAGTCACTGGTTGCCTAGCTCTGCTCCAGCCTATAGGTCTGTCTTTCTACCCAATGTATACTGCTACATTAATTATTTCCTAGACAAGTTTAGAAGGCCATTAATACTCACTAATTTATCAAACAAGTTGCCTATATGCCAACTGTCCCTAATTTCTACAGGCCGAAGATTAGTCCCTGGAAATATCCCTACTTTTCACTAGTGTCCAACAGAACAATAAAATGCATGTTAAACGCCATCTGTTCTGTTGTACGTGTATTGTATAGGGTATGTGTATTGTAGAGGAGCGTTCATATGTCAGAAAACTGCATTATCTTCAAGTTCTGTAAATACGACATGATGGGAACTGTAGTTCTCCAAGGTCAGGTGAGGCAGTGGCTCCTGATGAACTGATAGGCCGCCTTTGTCATGTGACAGCTGCTGCAGCTCACAGGGTGGGGCTTGACAAATCGCATCATTTTGGCATCGCCCCTAAAAGATTGTCACAAATTTGGCCAATTACAGCAGGGGGCGGGGCTAATATGACGCAATATTTGCGTCATTAAGCTCCCTCCCCCCACCATTTATCTATTGCGGGGGCGAGAACCGGGAGGTTGCCTGCCCTCCCAGGAGCCCGGGAGATCTCCCAGAAATGCGGGAGTCTCCCGGACATTCCAGGAGAGTAGGCAACTATGCGTTAAAGAAAAGCAGCTAATGAATCTCTAGAGACTGAAGTGTCTTTTACATTTCTGTCTCCATTGATGAAGTCATGTTGTCTTACCTGTCAGTCTTTGATTACATCTTGTCTCCATGAAAATGGTCCCCTCCATAGGCATCAATACATGGACATAGGACACAATTTCTGAACTGTGTCATCATGCCACAGATGGCGAAGCCAACCAACGTCTTGTACTGGCTCAGCATCAGGGAGAATGCCAGACTCTTCAGGGAGTGAGGGAGATCACCCCTATTTCAGGGAGTCTCCCTGACATTCAGGGAGAGATGACAAGTATGTCCTAGTCAACTCAGTACACACCGAGTGGCAGGAGCGTGATGACGTACTTCACGTCGGGCCCCTGACCACCCTGTGGCATGGTTGGTGCCCCTCAGGAGAATTACCTGCTGTGTCAGGACAGTCAGGAAATCTTCTAATTTAGGAGTCTCCCAGACATTCCGTAGTATACATAGTATAATAAGAAACTTATTTAGCTGATTCATTTCATTTACCAACAATTATTTTCAGAGCACAAGGAATAGTTTTCATTCCTGTAGCCTATGAACTCCAATACCTGGTCAGTGTTTTTTGTCTTATTTAAGCTGTCCTTCGTTTCACTACGACGTTACAGAAAGCATATGAGAAACACGGGCACAACACGTACAACACTGTCCTATCCATCTGTTTCCTATAATGTCCTTGTGTACAGGTCCACAGTATAAGATAGGGATCAGTGAGACCTACTGGAAGCTCTCAGACCTCCATGCATTCAGCTATGCCTGTAGTGCAGCTCAAATTGGACCAAAAAACACCTTTTTTCCAAAGAAAATAAAATTATTCCACAAAAAATGATTCTTTGCCGGATCTGATGGGCCTAAATTATATGAGGGGCCTGTAGACACAATATCATCAATATATTGTCTGCACTGTTGTGCTATAATAACAGGTTACTGGTGATAACTGTCGGGGAGGAATATCCCTGAGTATAGAGGTTGGCTCCTTTCATGAAACTCTTTTGAATGTAAATAAGGCAGACGCTGGTCTCTTTCATGTCAGGTCATTGTCTTTGTTATTTACTTGTGCTGGTGACGTGAGGCTGCTGTCAGAGTCAGTGGGGATCAGCAATCAGAGGCTATGACCAGGGTGTGCAAAACAGGTTCTCTCCTCTGGTGCAGTGGTTTTATCATCATGGATCTTGGATAGTCTGCGTCTCTCATGACACAAGTCCCTCACCAGGTCTAGAGCCGCAGCAAGAACCAGCCCCCAGGTAACAGATAATCTATCTTGTTCCGATCCACTATTAAGTGTACAACGCATTGCAGAACAGGTGGAGAGGCTGCATGTTGTCCTATTAGCAGCAGGTGCTGTGAGCCTCATGAATAATAGAGTGTGCTGACATGAGAGGTGTGATATCATTATAGTGCTATATTATTATAGTAGAAGGAATTGAAGTTGGGAACCCTACTCTGACATTTTGTTGTCATCGTTTGATCGATGGTTCTCAGAGCAGAGATCATCATCATCACCATTTATTTATATGGCGCCACTGATTCCGCAGCGCTGTACAGAGAACTCACTGACATCAGTCCCTGTCCCATTGGAGCGTACAGTCTAAATTCCCTAACACACACAGACAGACAGAGAGACTAGTGTCAATTTGATAGCAGCCAATTAACCTACCAGTATGTTTTTGGATTGTGAGAGGAAACCAGAGCACCCAGAGGAAACCCACGCAAACACGGGGGAACATACAAACTCCACACAGATAAGGCCATGGTTGGGAATTGAACCCATGACCCCAGTGCTGTGAGGCAGAAGTGCTAACCACTGAGCCACCGTGCTGCCCATGCTGAGATTCCTCAGCACTCCAGCATATACAGATAGACCTGCAGAAAATTGAGGGAGTCATCCATAACCACCGAACCTGGGACCAAAAAAAAAGGATATTCTGTGTCTCTGCCAGGTTCTGGACTGGGAGCAATTTAGTGCAAATCTATTTGCAAAAGAGGACGGTATTAGACATAATCCTTATGTAGACGACTTCTTTTTATTGTGTGGTATATTCCATTATTTAATAGATCTGCAATTAGGATGTGAGGACCATGCCAGGGACTTTTAATCTATAAACTTATATGATATATGTAATGCTGCAAGCAATGACAAACAATAGTTGTATTTTTAAACATGTTATTGCTTCATTCATGGAATGTAAAATACAATTCTGTAACCGTTCGGCAATGAGGTGTGTGTGTGTTAGGGAATTTAGACTGTAAGCTCCAATGGGACAGGGACTGATGTCAGTGAGTTCTTTGTACAGCGCTGCGGAATTAGTGGCGCTATATAAATAAATGGTGATGATGATGATGATGTCTTTTATGGCCAGTTTTGGTTAAGTATTAGGAATTGGACATTAGTATAACTTCCATTTGTGACCAGTAACCTACATAACTATCCTAGTGATCTTCGGTGAACGCAATAATTAATACAGCCAATATCGTTAAAATAGCGAACATATAATAACACTCTACCAAGTATCCCTCCATTACTCCCACGCGTACCCTACGTCCATCCTGCATTCAAAACCCTTAACTACAAGAGAAGAGTCTCAGAATCCCTTAATGCACCCAACAGGGTGAACTGGAGCTAATACAATTAAAACAACAGTAAATAAGCAGAAATAAACTGGGGTCTTACATGGCCCACTTATTCTGGACATCAGACTGTTCATGCTTAGTGTCCGGTATCTGGTGAGGGGGGCCTACTAGGCTGCCTATGCACTCACACTGGGTCTCATTCATTAACAAATGGAATGCGAACAGGGATCTTTAAAACAACTCCCATAAATTGAGCGCCTGCAGGTCCGTATTCAGCAAGGAGCCGGTATAAAGATTCATCTGTTGATGAACACGGGTCTAGATCCGCTCTGCCCTAACAGATAATTCACTGCAGGATGTGACCAATACATATGTGATATGTAAAGTCTCACAAGAACACACAGAAAAAGAATTAAACTACTCAATTAATGTCACCTGTTAATCATCATCATCATCATTTATTTATATAGCGCCACTAATTCTGCAGCGCTGTACAGAGAACTCATTCACATCAGTCCCTGCCCCATTGGAGCTTACAGTCTAAATTCCCTAATATAGACTCACACACAGAGAGAGACTAATGTCAATTTTTGATTGCAGCCAATTAACCTACCAGTATGTTTTTGGAGTGTGGGAGGAAACCGGAGCACCTGGAGGAAACCCACGCAAACACAGGGAGAACATACAAACTCCACACAGATGAGGCCATGGTTGAGAAACAAACTCATGACCCCAGTGCTGTGAGGCAGAAGTGCTAACCACTAGGCCACTGTGCTGCCCAATAAAATAATAAAATAATAAATAATAAAGTCATTAATGACAAAACATTAAAACATTATTTTTTTTTTACTTTCTTCATTGCCCCCCCCCCCCCCATAAAATACATTTATTAGGATGCTATTAATGACTACTGTACGTAAATACATTTTTACAGTTGCTCCTGTTTGCAAACACATGTTCTAGACCTGTAGCTGATGCAAGTGTTACGACTGAAAAACACGTACCTTTGAGATACCCAAAGTTTGAATCGGACGCTGCTGTTGGGCTCGAGCTTGGCACATCCTTGGCTTCATTTTGGCCCCGCCCCTGAGACGTAAATGACGTTTTGTCGCAAGGGACGGTGCCAAAATGATGCGATTCGCCACAAATCTCGTTATTTTGGCCAGGGAATTGCAGGATGCGGGAGACTTGCCTGTTCTCCTGGGAGTCCGGGAGACCGACCCGGATTTCGGGAGTCTCCCAGACATTCCGGGAGAGTTGGCAAGTATGACGTATCGACTTTACGTGACTTAATGAATCAGGCCACTTTATAAGGGAACATAGGGGAAAAGTCTTGTGCACCAAATATTTCAAGCAGCCACTTCTCAATAAATGTATATATACCACTAGCTTCATCTCAGGGCAAGCAAATAATTAAATATTGTTTTCTCGGGACAATTAATAATTATAGCAGGCCTCCTCCAATCCCCAATCCTACAGTCAGCCTCTTCTACAAGGCAGCTCTTCCTACCATTAGATCAGAGTGGACAGCGACGATTGTACAATATGACATAGCATTGATTAGGACCTCCAGAGAGGTGCCTCCTGGTGCATTTATAATATCTTTCTCTATAGCAGGTTGAACCCATTGTAAGGTCTGGCAAGCAACCAGGTCCAATATGGAGCTTGTTCCTGAAGTTTATTGCTTTCTGGAGTAGTTTTCTATTTTTTGTGGATGCTATAAGGGTTCCTTTGCAGCCCAATTCTCCTCTCGAAAGTGACTGTGAACGCTCTAGAGCTCACTTACAAATCTATGTACTAAAAGGTGTAGATAGGGCTGGTTTTCTTATTGCAGTAATAGAAAACTTCCTAACGCCATGATTTACCAAGAAAATAGGTGGTTCTTGGGGCATCTATGCATCTGTGACCCAGCTCACGGCTTCATGCATACACAGTGGAATTCTTACATAAAGTATTTTTCATTGGAATTGGCAAATGGAGGATTGTGGTGGTACATATACCGCCGTTATCCCAGAAAAATAGTCTTCTCCATGCAAGAGAATAGCGCAACGCTAGCACGGGGGGTAGCCTTTTATAGATATGGAGATGCCCTATCTGTGGTGAAAACCCAATTTTTCTCTGGAGATACGGCTTTACTGAGCTTAACAAACAGTGCCCTTAATCAATGTCCAGACTTAGGGGTAAATTTATCAAGCTGCAAGTTTCTGGCAGGTTTGAAAAGTGGAGATGTTGCCTATAGCAACCAATAAGATTTTAGTTAACATTTATTTAGTACACTCGACAAAATGATAGGTAGAATCTGATTGGTTGCTATAGCCAACTTCTCCACTTTTCGAACCCGCTGGAAACTCGCAGCTTGATATATTTACCCCTTAGTGTCTTCAGTACAGCCAGGGTCGGTGCTAGCATGTCGGGCGCCCCCCTGCAAAAAATAAATTTGCGCCCTTCTATTTTATAAATTATTTGTCATCATTCAATAATGCTTTACCTTTTAATACAAATCATATAATACACTTTAATAAAGAGAGTAATAGAAATGAATACATTAAACAGCAAACATTAATTGCTATATGAATAATATAAATGAAGAATATGTATTCTTTGTAATAAGATTTTATATTTTTGGCTAATTAGTTTGTTTGTGCCCCCTCCTTCATCACACTGTGCCCCCTTATCACACTGCTGTCCTCTCCTCCTCCATCACACTGTGCCCCCTTATCACACTGCTGCCCTCACCTCCTCCATCACACTGTGCCTCCTTATCACACTGCTGCCCTCTCCTACTCCATCACACTGTGCCTCCTTATCACACTGCTGCCCTCAACTCCTCCATCACACTGTGCCCCCTTATCACACTGCTGCCCTCACCTCCTCCATCACACTGTGCCCCCTTATCACACTGCTGCCCTCTCCTCCTCCATCACACTGTGCCCCCTTATCACGCTGCTCCCCTCTCCTCCTCCATCACACTGTGCCCCCTTATCACACTGCTGCCCTCACCTCCTTCATCACACTGTGCCCCCTTATCACACTGCTGCCCTCACCTCCTCCATCACACTGTGCCCCCTTATCACACTGCTGCCCTCACCTCCTTCATCACACTGTGCCCCCTTATCACACTGCTGCCCTCACCTCCTCCATCACACTGTGCCCCCTTATCACACTGCTGCCCTCATCTCCTCCATCACACTGTGCCTCCTTATCACACTGCTGCCCTCACCTCCTCCATCACACTGTGCCCCCTTATCACACTGCTGCCCTCACCTCCTTCATCACACTGTGCCCCCTTATCACACTGCTGCCCTCACCTCCTCCATCACACTGTGCCCCCTTATCACACTGCTGCCCTCATCTCCTCCATCACACTGTGCCTCCTTATCACACTGCTGCCCTCACCTCCTCCATCACACTGTGCCTCCTTATCACACTGCTGCCCTCACCTCCTCCATCACACTGTGCCCCCTTATCACACTGCTGCCCTCTCCTCCTCCATCATACTGTGCCCCCTTATCACACTGCTGCCCTCATCTCCTCCATCACACTGTGTCCCCTTATCACGCTGCTGCCCTCTCCTCTTCCATCACACTGTGCCCCCCTATCACGCTGCTCCCCTCTCCTCCTCCATCACACTGTGCCCCATTATCACTTATCACACTGCTGCCCTCTCCTCCTCCATCACACTGTGCCCCCTTATCACACTGCTGCCCTCTCCTCCTCCATCAATACTGCTGCCCTCTCCTCCTCCATCACACTGTGCCCCCTTATCACACTGCTGCCCTCTCCTGCTCCATCACACTGTGCCCCCTTATGACACTGCTGCCCTCTCCTCCTCCATCAATACTGCTGCCCTCTCCTCCTCCATCACACTGCTGCCCTCTACTCCTTCATCACCACTGTGCCCTCTGGTTGTTTACTTACCTTTCTATGACCTTCATTCCTTCTCTTCTTGTGTCTTCTCTTCAGTCTTTTTCTTCTTCTTGTCCTCTTCTGTCGGTGTGCTGGCCTCTCTATGCGCCACTCCTCACTGAGTGTCGGGACGTGATGATGTCATGCCCGACATTCAGTGTGAACGGAGCAGAGTTGAGGGGGAGGAGGGTGCTGCGCAGTATACAGGGTTTCTTTCTTTTTTTTGTGCCGGCGGACATGTGGGGAAAGCAGGTGGAGGGGAGCGCCCCTTAGTCTTGGTGCCCCCTCCCCACCTCCTTGCTTACCCCGCTTACCGCGTTCCATTCATATCAATGAATGTGGTAAGAGTATGCAGAGAAATACAGATATCTGTGTAAAAAGGCCTATGCCTGTTTTTATCAACATTGGAGGTTAATTGCTAACAAATTGTAAATCTGCTGTAGCCCAAAGCAACCAAACCGCAATTTGCATTGATGGATCTAGTTAGACAACGACAGCAAATATCTGCTTGTTTATTTTACAAAGCATTCTAGTGATGGATACCTATCAGAGTCGTGGTTCAGGTGTATAGCACACCCATGCATTATATTGTACCTGCAGCAAAGGAAATGAAGGTTTCTCCTCATAATACAGCTTGAAGTCCCAAAAACTGCTCATTTGGTCACTGGAAATGACTGTTGAGAACTTGCTTCAGTGTACACCAGATTAAGGCGCTCTGTGGTTCTCCAAAGACTGGCAGGGCAAGCTGGGACTTGTAGTTCCCCAACAACTGGCAAGCCAGGTGCTACCTACCTCTCATTTACATGTTCCATTCCAAAATGTTCTCCCTCACAATGCCTGGACTACTTCAATCTGTGTACAGGAGGTTATGACTCGCTTTCAACAGCAACTTAAGGAGGCCCTGACATCACCCCTCTGTATATTTGATGAGGAACTGAGATGTGAGGGCAGAGCAGTCACAGTATACAGGGTGTGAGTCAATATGTAAATATATGGTGTAACATGACAGAGAGTATCTGCTTGTTAACTATTTAAAGGGTTGCTAACGTTTAGAAATGGACGCACTTATGTTTAAGAGTTTCCATTTCTGAAGAAAATGGTAATCCGCTGCCTTCTGCAAGAAGTCTAGCCAATGTGCTAAAGAAATCAAATATCCTGTAGCATGATGCTGCAAAGTACAACACATTCTGGTGTGATGTAATCAGCAATGTGACAACCATAGTAGCTTTAATAAGTCAAATAAAATTTTGAGTAAGAGGAAAGATCTAGGGAATCTGCAACTTGTTGTTTAATTGTAATTTATTTACCTAGCAGAGCATTCTGGGAGTTGTAGTTTATCAAGTGTCAGAGAGCCAGAGGCCTAAAACCCTTTTATAATTTAGTAGGCAGGACAGGGTTCGGGTGGGGTGGGGGGCATCTACCCCGGGCCCATCCCATAGCGGGCTACCTTGGCCTGGGTCACTGGACTACCTACCTTTTTTTTCTTTAAAATGTTCCTAATAGGCTGCTGAGCTTAAAATTTGCAGGTCGGCCCCTGGTGGAAGACTATAGGCAGAGCT
Organism: Mixophyes fleayi; assembly: GCF_038048845.1. Classification (NCBI taxonomy): domain Eukaryota; kingdom Metazoa; phylum Chordata; class Amphibia; order Anura; family Limnodynastidae; genus Mixophyes; species Mixophyes fleayi. The sequence goes on from NC_134408.1 coordinate 18,209,902, forward strand.
GATTGACAGCTTTCCTTCACAGCTCAGTTGGCACAGAAGATGCTTGATGTGTTCTCAGGGACGTCTTCAACAATCTATTTTTGAGTTGAGAAATCGATCTGTCCAAACAAAACAAATGACAAATTTGGAAACACCTCTGATTAAAGTTTTATGATTTTGAAGAGACCTGAATCCAAAGCTTTCATTAATTTTTCACAGCTCCTCCGTGTCTGGGAATTGTAAGGAGGATATTGTCAAAAAGATGAATCACCCCCATGGCTTATAAAAGTTTTAACTGATGTACTCTCACGTGCTGGGTGACAGTGCAATCACTATATTCCACTATATGGTTTATTTTAAGGAAACAGCCAATTTGCACATTTTTCACTGTAATTGGTAATAGCTGCCTCCACTGTGTGCAAGTGACAAGGGTACCGTATAAAAAAGTCCACCAGCACTCTGGTTGCTGCCAGGGGTGCAGAGAGGGGGGAGGGGGGGCTGGTAGAAAGTACTGGTGCCGGGGACAGCCTGTGTAGTGGGAGGAGCTATGGAAAAGCCCCCAAAATTTCACTTGGCGGCCCTGGCTGCTGAGCATATATAAAACATACTTGCCAACTTTCCCTCGTTGGCTTCAGGGAGATCCCAGGGGAAGTGGGCGTGTGGGGGCGGGGCTTGATGAATCGCATCATTTGGCTAAGATGACGCGAAGCCCCACCCCCACCACTTATCTATTGCGGGGACGAGAACCGGGAGGTTGCCCTGCTCTCCCGGGAGCCACGGAGGTCTCCCAGAAATGCGGGAGTTTCCCGGACATTCCAGGAGAGTAGGCAACTATGCGTTAAAGAAAAGCAGCTAATGAATCTCTAGAGACTGAAGTGTCTTTTACATTTCTGTCTCCATTACTGAAGTCATGTTGTCTTACCTGTCAGTCTTTGATTAAATCTTGGTCTCCATGAAAATGGCCACCTCCATAGGCATTAATACATGGACATAGGACACAATTTCTGAACAGTGTCATCATGCCGCAGATGGCGAAGCCAACCACGTCTTGTACTGGCTCAGCGTCAGGGAGAATGCCAGACTCTTCAGAGAGTGAGGGAGATCACCCCTATTTCAGGGAGTCTCCCTGACATTCAGGGAGAGTTGGCAAGTATGATATAAAGTATATAAATTAATCCAATGATTTGGAATGAAATTCCCTTTGTCAAGGTAGTGTGGTAAAGTGATATAAATAAACAATATGTACACCCATAATTCTAAACACATACCAAAATCACTGATCCTTATGTCATCCCCCATGTGTGGGCGCACAGGGTTACCATGGCGACCCACAGAGTCATATGTGAGCTCTGAGAAAAAAACCCCATATATTAACAACTCCAAAGAGAAATGAGTATAAACAAATTTTTAAAAACAGGACAAAAAAAAGTAAAGCTCTTTCCACGACTTAGCATTGCTGCCATTGATCATATCTGACCATCATGTAGGGCATATGCAAAAAAATGGTCCCTCTTTTCATATTGTTAAGGGGTCGCTACACCCCAAAGTTGACGTTTTTTGAGACCCTTTACTGTAAGTTACATTGGTCCTGGTGGGTTTCCATACAGGTATACAAAAAGCTGATTCTGCAGGCATTTGATTTACTGTGACATCCCTGCCCTGCCCCAGGGCAAATAATCTACAAATTTCATTTGCAATTTAAATTAGCTGCCAAATTTATAAGGGTAAGGGGTTAATGTATCAAACCATCTAAAAAGGAACAGTGGAGATGTTGCCCATAGCAACCAATGAGATTCTTGCTGTCATTTTGTAGAATGTACTAAATAAATGATACCTAGAATCTGATTGGTTGCTATAGGCAACATCTCCACTTTTTCACACACAGTTTAGTAAATATACTAACAAACATGTTACTGCACTATGAGTTATAAATTACCCTACACCAGGGCCATAAGTAATGGGGTAGCAGCTGTTAAAACAGCGGGCAGCTGAGGAGTCCCAAAAGGGTCTTCAGTGGTTTAACTGCCACCGGTGCTGCTCTGAAGCCCTGCTCCACAAGAAACATATGAGCCCCCTGCGGTGCGACCATTAACACTGTAAGGAATTTGCTGCCATCTTTGATGTGGTGCAAAATTCAAGTCTTCTTGCAGCATGGAAATGGCCGATCTCTGTGCCACAACACAAGTAAAAATGCATTCTATTCACCCCATTATCTCGTTACAATAATCACGCTTTTGTATAGTTAATATCCTTCCTACACTACTCCACAAAACTAGCTGCCCCTCCCCCATACTCTGCAAGTAACGCCCTCATTCAGTTCAACTCCTCCCCTTTGCCCAATGCAAATATCTGGCCTACACAAATGCCACTGCCTTGCACTACAAACGTATGCACTCTGATGGAAATCTTGGTGCACGGCAGGGCTATAGCTGATTTTATTTTAACTGCTATTAAAGTTATTCATTATTTCATTGTTTTCCAATAATCATTGCCTATGCGATTTGGGTGGTTACAAAGCACAAAGCAATTTATTTAGCAAAAGCAAAAGCATAACAGTTCAATAAATAAGTACAGCCGATACATACGCTGCATGGTTCTGCGCACTGCTGGATCCAGCTATAGAGTCATTCAGTCCTGAAGTCTGTGGTCAAAGTGACTGAATGCTGGTCCCAGAGCCCCTACTTATGTACAGTCAGCGATACAGTGAAACAAATACAGATGATTTGGCATGTTTCCATAGGTTCAGGCTTCATGAAGGTCCAGTGTAATGCAGGTCATTGGCCAGTTCAAACGATGCCATCCAAGGGTGGGGGTCAGCTCTCCAGAAGATGAATACTAATCTTCCCGCTACAAACTAGTTCAAACTGGTCTATTAGCATTACACAGACAATATCATTCTAATAATTTATTCCCTATCATCCATAACTAGCGCACGCATACTCAAAGTGCGATCCTTTTGGCGATTGAACCGGACGTCTGCGGATAAATAGGGGATTAGAATGATACCAGACATGATATGTTTCCTGTGACCTGAACCTTAGATCTCACTAACGTGTACATATAACTTTATAATATTTAACTATAAACTAAATAACATTTGTTCATAAACAACTGTGGATTGGAACTATTATAAAAAAGAACTATATACAAGTGAATGTGTAAGTGTAAGTGTATGCGTGCGCTATTTATCGTGCGATTGCGCCATGACACGTGGCGTACTGATCGCAATCGCACGGTAAAACAATATTAATCAATATACTTTTTTTCATCCAATTATTCGACTTTGACACTGCTGAGATGTTTTTGTGCTTAATAAGTGGCCAAATGCGGGTCTAGAAAAGAATAAATTATAAAATAACATAAACCTTTCTTGCAGTTTAGCCAATCGGCGTTGAAAATGTTTTGTGTTTAGCCAGACATGGTCATTTCCGCTCATGCTAAACAATGGCAAAGCACTTAATTTGTTTGGGGAGCCAAAGAGTTAACATATAAATATATTCATCCTCATTCCGTTCTTGTGCCGTAGCACTTAAGTCCTTTCGTTGGAAAAGTCTCAGAGTGGTAAAGCAGGAATGGTACAGGCTAGTTGCATTATTCATACTTAACTGAGCCAAGAAGATACTGTTACAGCACAGAGAATCGCCACTATATCTTGGCTGCCTACTTCCCAGGGCTGTGCAGAAGCGTCATTGCTGCTTGATGACAATGTAACAGGATTCCCCCTGGGCTTATACTGCAAGACTCTGCATTTTTTCAAGTCTCTGTTAAGAAAGGAACCTGTTCGTGGATGTAACTGATTTCTTGGAATCTGCATTGTTAAGGAAAAAACTTTTGAATAGTTTGGAGGATTGCTACAGAAAGAGAAGCTTAAGAAGGGACAGCTGGGGTGAGCCAAGGATGGATGACTGGGTCAACGCACCACACACTGTGCAAGGTAACTGAAGATGTTAACTCTGCAATGAGCTTGATATTCATGAGCATTTTTTGCCATGGCTTTCAAGGCAACTTAGAAGCCTAGAGTATGTTTCTTAATTAACGTGAAGCCATTGGTTGCGCTAATTGATTCCTTTTGGAGTATCGCCTAACAGCATGAGAATTCAATTCCATAGAGTGTTAGACTTGCAGTCATCGTGCTTTGTCCTCAGTCCGAGTGCATTCAGTCTGCTGCCGTGGATTTACTCACAGAGGACAGCGACTTTGGAATATGACAATTTAGGAAATAACAGAGCAGGAACATTAGCATGAGCTTGGAACGTTATCATTATGGGGGGCAAAAAAGCTGACCCAAAGGCGGCAAAGAAAGGTGGCAAGAAAGAGCCACCAGCACCGGCAAAGCCTGACCCAAAAGTAAAAGATGAAAAGAAAGACAAGAAAGGTAAAGAAAAAGAGGACAAAAAGAAGGGGAAAGATGACAAGAAAACAAAAAAAGAAATAACAAGTGACGAGGAGGAGGAGGTATCTGATGCAGAGCTTGTTAAAGAGCAAAGTGAAGAGAGCAAAAATGAAGAAGAGGAGGAAGAGATTGAACCAGTGGTCAGAGGTAGAAGGGGGAGAGAGAAGGGTGTGGTGGCCTTAAAAGGGGCCTCTAAAGCAGTGGCTGAAATGAACAAGGGTAAAGGAAAACGAGGTCAAGCGGAGGTTCCCGAGGATACCAAAACCAAAGTTCTAAAGAAGGATTTAGCAAGAGCTCAACTGAAAGGTGCAACAAAGGCCATGGCTGGACTGGCCAAAAAACCACCCCCTCCGGCTAAGAAAAAGAGGAGTTTAAAAGCAACATCTAAACTTTTCATGAAATTCAGACACCTCAGGCCAACGAGATCAAAGAAAGGCCACTTCAAGACAGCCTCTAAACTATTCATGGGGTTCAAGAATAAATTTGCGAGTACATCTCTATTGGATAAGAAAAAGAAGTCAGCGGCAATGTTGAAAAACACGTCCAAACTTATGTTGGGCTTAAGGAGAAGCGCAAAAAAAACAGTGGAAAAAAAAACGTTGCCAAAAGCCGGTACTGGTCAAAAGCCTACATTCATGCTTATAAGATTAGGGGGCAATGCATCGAAACCAGAACCCCAGGACACAAAAGGACCAGGAAAGCTATTTGGAGGCTTATTTGGCAGGAAAAAAGCAAAGGATAAGTTCAAACCAAGAGCTAAAATGCTTACTAAAGTGTCAGCAGCCGCTAGTTGGTTGACCAAAAGGTTTCTGTCCAAGAAGAGTAAATACAATGAGAAAGCCATACAGGATGCTTGGCTTACGAGAATGGGGGCACAAAAGTTGCCCTTCCCTTCGGAGGAGGAGCTCCACAGATATAGGTCAAACATGAGCAGGTTCCCAGGTTCTCACAGGTTCTATGGCCAATATGAAGATGTTTATGGACATCCTAAAAACTCTGAAGCATACCGACACCAAAGATTCCCAACTCAAAGATATATGCAACATGGGGCAGGACGATATGATGACCCATCAACAGAGTATTACAACTACCATGATGAAGATTATGACATGAATCACTATGGATACCCCAACGAGGGGGACGACTATGCATTTGGTCATAATGGACAATTTCCACCACATGCTGGAGCAGATGAGGAGTATGGTGATTATTCTGGATACCCTATGGAAGAGGACTATACTTCATATCATGAGAACATGGAATATTACGATGAGGACAATCATCTGCTTAAGAGTCAGAATTCTTATTTCGACTATGAGGTAGATGTTCATAATCCACAGAATGCCTATTCATCCTATGACTTTGAAGAAAATGAAATGAGATATTCTGAGGATCCAAGAAATCCTTATGACCCAAGAGAAAATGATAACGAACCATTTGGCTACTTCAATGGACAACATCCTTATTCTGAAATGGATGAAGCAGATGCCTATGATGATTCCCCAGTTCCAATGCATAACAATGGCTATAGTACATCCCCTTATGCGGAGCCATTAAATCCATATGCCCAACCCTCAGATGACATAATGGAATATGACGATGGAGAAACAATGCTACAACATGGTAATCATCAATTTTACGGGTCGGAAGAACTGGAGGAAGAAGATTCTTCTACATTATCTCGAAATAGGAAATATAAGTTGTTCCCAAGACCTCAAGTAAAACTGTTTGGCCACGAAAGACTCGAAGTCCCATTGCCTCCATCTCCTCATATCTCGTTTACAGATTTTGATGAAGAAGAGGAAGATTATGAAGACGAACCATTGCTTTCACCACAGCAGCATAGAAATCCAAGACAAGCAGCAGCAAAATCTTTTTTCGCAAAGTCTTTCCAAAGAAATGTTGGTCCGTCGCATGCGAGAGGGGTTCAAAGGTTGCTGTCTGCAAAACCAATAGGGAAAAGAATCAATACTCCACATCATCAGGACCATTACCAGGAAATGGATTCTCAGGATTTCTCCCCAAGGGCATTTGGTAGTCCATTAGGACAGTTTATGAAAAAGTCACTCGCACCTAAGCCTATCTTAAAGCGTAATGATAATCCGTTACAAACACGGCCTATTTCTCCACAGCCTAGAAATCTATTTCAAGAGACTACATTTGCAAGAACCCCGTCCCCACAGCCATCCTTAAAGCATTTTCAATTCCCAAACACCAGCAATGATTACCATACTGCCAATAAACCTTCAGCACATCAGTTAGAAGCTTTGCAGAAAGACTTGGCTGATGAGCGATCTACTACAATGCCTTACCATAAACGATTTGGTCAAAAATTGACTGGTATGGATTCATCAAATTCCTTAAGAAAAACAAACTTTTTGACTTCTAACAGTAATAATACTGAAACAAACGTTCCTTTACAGCCATCCAAGCAAAGACTTCCTCCGTCGCCCCACACTGCTCAACGATTTTATAACCAAGGAAAGGACATACCTATGCCACCATCGCCCAACCTTTCCACGAGGCAGAGACCACTTTCCCCAAAGCCTGCTATGAATGCATTTGGATTAAACAAATCCAATTCTGTCACCCATAGCCAACATGAACACTTTCAGACTGAGGTACGTTCCTCACTAAGACAAAAAGATCATTTACCCGCACCGCAATTAGCCAAAGGAAATTTCCCAAGGTCACCATTACCCACAAGGATGACACATTGGTCTTCTAATTCCAGCGATCTAAATGCATCACCTGTTGGACCTTCCGCCAATGCACCGTCATCACCACTGCCTTCCATGAGAAGAGGAAACAGCTTTAGGAATGTACAGGGTGGAGCTCTAACACCTCAACAATCCATAAAATCTAGGGGTGGCTCAGCCACTCTGCAAACGCAAGGACTAATGAACAGAAATTATAATCCAGTGCAATCAAACACAGTATCACCTGCAGTGAGTCCACTACCCCAGAGAATTAGCAATATTGCAAATAAGGAATTTCAAATGCCACCATCACCACAGCCACCAAGGAGGGGTTTTGATTCAAACTATTATTCTGAAAACCAGGTCACACACCAGAAATCTCCTCAAATATCAAGAAGAACAAGTGAAAAAATGAATGAGCAACAAGGAAATTACCCGCAAGTTTGGGGAAAGGAAGTTGAGTCATCAGGAAGACCGGTCAAGCCATTAACAATGAATCCGTTTATGAAACATTTAAGACACACTAGTGAGATGAAACCACTAAATGCATCATCACCAAGAGGCTCAATGGCAGATATGCCACCTTATAGGGATAATAATGTTAGCCCATCATATCAACAACAACACAATCAGTATGGAATGACTAGCTCACCAACTGAACAACAAAAGTCACCAGTGTTGAGGAAATCTGGCAGTATGAGAGGTTCTTCTAATCTGTTTCCACCTAACCAATCATCAAACACACTGCGCAGACAAGGATGTGAGCATCCCATGGCCAGAGACTCTCAAGAAGGATCTTCACAGTCTCTCCAATTCTCTGACGCACCAAGGTCACCTTTGATGGATAGACATAATAGCCTTAAAGGGACATTAAATGGGTCAGCAATAACACCAGGCTCCCAGCTATTAAATAGACAAGGAAGTAGACGCTCAATGACCAATACATCTCATGAGCCTTCATACCCACCGTTCTCATATTCTGATCCACGGATGTCCCCAATGATGGAGAGACATGATAGTATGAGAGGAACTTCAAATACATCATCACCTAACCCTACATTACAAAGACAAGGAAGTGGCTATTACACACCAAGAGAGTTTCATGAGACTTCTGCTCAGTCTCCCTCATTCCCTGACCCACCAAGGTCACCTATGATGGGAAGACATAATAACATGAAAGGAACTTTAAATCGGCCACCACCAAATCCAGATTCCCATATGTTAAACAGGCAAGGAAGCAATCGCTCAATTAACAGACAATTTAACGAGGCATCAATGTTACCAGCATCAGGCCCAGCTCCTAATTCTAAAAATCCATTTTGGAAGAGGATTGGTCAGCCTCTTGTAGGAATGTCTCAAGGTCCTCCTCCATCACGACAATTATTACGCAGAGAAGAGCCTCCAGTAGCCAACCGATTTCCAGAACAAGTAGCTGCCGATCCGTACGTAAAGACGTTTGGTCAGATGGAAGATAGCCAAATTCAGAGGCCAAAGTCTCCTTCGTTTTCGGTCAAAGAAGAGGCTAGAGCAGGAACATATAAACCCCCCATACCACAAAATGTTAGGCACCCTCATGAAGATTGGAGGCCCTTACCAAACCAGGCACAGCACCGGAATCCCATGTCTTATTCTGGAAATATAAGCCATCCGCGATCACCATCCCCTCAACCTGGATTGAAGTCTTTAGGTGGTTTCATGTCTGAGTCATTAAACGAAGCAAACCATGAGTCCCCTAAAGCACGTTCTAGCATTCGTCTAAAGTTCCAGGGCTCCCCAACCTTGACTGGTGCTAACCATTCATTCCCTAGGTATCCACATCCAAGAGATCCATATATGGGGCGTGGGCCCCCCAGATCACAAGCAGATTACTATGATGGTGACTATGACGATTGTGTTGGAAGATATGCTGTAGTAATGCCCCAAGTTCACAGGATGGAAACGTTCAGAGGACGGGGGACTCTAAGGAAGATGCACCATGCAGGGAATTTCTACGAGAGGCCAGGGATATGGTCCACTAATAAGTCCATGCATATACCTTGGGCTGAAACACTAAGAAGAGGTTCACGCAGAGCCAAGGAAAAAGTAGCCAGTTACCTAGCACATGGCAGTGGGAGATCCCAGAGAAACTGGCAACAAATGATTGGCCCAGACAACAGATCCCAGTGGAATGACAAGGTATACTAATTTTATATCAATCTACTCTCTTGTATGAAGCTCGTTAGGGAGTATAAATGTCTTTAGCATCTTCAATAGTCTCTATTAACTTCATACCGTTGAACTTCTCCTTCTCAACTTTATTGAGACTGTATGAATAAGCAAACTCATCATGCATGAGTGATAGATGAATGTTTCTTCTGTCAAGTCTGATAATATGCATTAAAATAAAAAAGTGTGCATGGGCAAGAGTTTTCTCATAGGGATAAACGATCCGTTGTGTGAATGTGTTTCTCTTACTTCTACCGACAGAAACATTCTTTTTTTTTTTATTTATTCCATAAAATACATGTATTAGGGTGTTATAAATGTCTACTGTACATAAAATAATTTGTTTACAGTTTCTCCTGATTGCACACACATATTCTACAATGCACACACAGCCGTCATCACTAGTAATCGGCACTTACACCAGACCTGTGGCTGGTGCAAATGATATGACTTAAAATCACATAGCTTTGGGATGCTCAAAGCTTGAATCGGATGCTGCTGAGTGTGTTCTAGCTTGGCACACCCTTACAGTAAACTGACTTTGTGTATACGCCCATTCCCCTCCTCGTTCTGACCATGAATTTGTACGCTATAGTAAGGGTCCTTTGCACTCGAAGATAAATTGGACATTGCTGCGTTTTCTACCGTATGGTTCATTTCTGGGCATGCGCAGTTTGATTTTACACAAAATATGACACCTACTGGCACTTACCTGCCTTAATGAATCGGGCCCTGTGTGTGTGTGTGTCTGAGGACTTAGTACACATTTTAACAATATTACAAGATAACAAAGAGTTGCAACTTTTATGACCACAGAAAGGGTCAAGAACAGGGGCCTGATTCATCCAAGGCCCATATCTGCTGATTTTGAGCGTATCGTCCACAAAATCATTCTGTGCATGCCCAGAACCAGAAAATAAGTCTGTGAACGCAGTGCTGTCTGCTGTGGTTGGGTACGCTTGACCGGAGAGGAAAAATCCAACATGGACAAGCCCTACAAATAAAATCCGAATTTCTGCAAAACCGATTTGAAAATAAACAGACTTACCTTGAAGCCGACGCTGGAGATCTCCGATTGGATCACCATGCTGACTGCAAGTTATTCCGATTGGAGAAGTGTTCGGCACTGCAGCTTGATGTCATCGCGATGTCTGTCAATAGAAATTTAAAGCGCCGATGTGGGGACCCCTAAGGTTAAGTGTTTAAACACTTAACCCGACATTGCCGCCTCAAATTTCTATTGACAGACGTCGCAATGACATCAAGCTGCAGTGCCGAACACTTGTCCAATCGGAATAACTTGCTGTCAGCATGGTGATCCAATCGGAGATCACCGCGGTCGGGTTCAAGTTAAGTCTGTTTATTTTCCAATTGGATGTTCAGAAATTCGGATTTTCTTTGTAGGGCTTGTCGATGTTGGATCAGTGGTAATCGTTAAAACGATTACCACCGGTCTGCTACCTCTTTATACGCAAAGGGCACTTACTGCAGCCTACAATTTCTGGGAGTGAACGGAGCAGGGAAGGCGCCCGTAATGTACAATAAAGGCGCGCCAAACTCAAGCACATGCAGCCATGTCAGAATCAAGCTCTGGTCATCTCAAAGTTATTTGTTTTTCTGCCATATCTCTTGCTCCAGCTACAGGGCCATTCTAAGTCCTGATCAGTAGTGATGACCGTCTTGTGTGCATGCTATAACATGTGTTTGCAATCACGTGCAACTGTAAAAATGTATTTTATGAAAATTTAAGAAAAAAAATTAGTACAGACAAGGGAATGTGACACAGGATTTGTGCCAGAACCCAGTGATGATGATGTCACAACAGTTTGATGACATCATTATTCTCCATATAGTGAGTTAGCTAAGAATTCATTAGGTTAGGCACCTTATGGTCTTTTTTTTTTTTTACAGACTGGGGGGTATATTTACTAAATTGCGGGTTTTTCAACCTGGGTCTCACCGAAACCTATTATTAGGTAAAAAAAAAAAAAAATCACAAGAGGAGCCAATCAAAGCTCCCCTTGCGATGTTCCCAGGGAGACCAGGACAGATCCGTGTTCAGTGTGAACACGGTATACCCGGAAATTTGCCGGGGTGTCCTGCACTGTCACCCGGCAATATCCTGGGATCATAAACCCGGGATATTGCCAGGGCGGCCGTGTGAAAGCGGTATAAGAAGCCTGGTTTAGATCTGCCCCAAAAAAAATTAACACATTCCCTGAGTGTTGCTGAGGATGAGCTCAGGTGAAACTTTAATTGTGTCAAGTACTCTGACCAAGGAGCGTAACCTCTGACCCCAGGCCATTGCCATTATCGGTTTCAGCCTGCAATGATTTGACAGGTACACAACGCACTTTGATTTGCCTCATAATACGTGACATAACGGAAAGTTAGAGGGAGTTTGTAGGTCAGGCGCTGTGAGGTGTCAATCCGAGGTCCATGATCCCCATAACAAAAGCAATTTATGTTAATGTGGGGATTCGATCCAGGCCCAAGTCACTGCATTAGAAAGGCATGGAGATATTTAATTAGGAAATGGATAAGACAGAGTTTTGGCAGGACTTTTGATGGAGAGGTCACATGGGAGAAGGCGTACGTGAATTGGGGGAGACAAAGGAGCATCTGCTGGCAGTGTAGGTGTATATATGGTCAAATATTGTGCTGGGGGAGAGTTTGTTTCCATTGCTCCCTAAGGTGAGCAATTTGGGGAATAAATAGTTAAAATCTCCACTAGAAGGGTACTCCATCCTACACTGCTGCTCTGAGAGGGTATTTTTTAGGAGATTTTGGGGCACACTCAGATCTTGCAAACCATGATGCTTGAATCAACCGAAAACAGAAAAAATGACAATGTATGAAACCAAGGGCTAGATTTACTAAACTGCGGGTTTGAAAAAGTGGAGATGTTGCCTATAGCAACCAATCAGATTCTAGCTGTCATTTATTTAGTGCATTCTGCAAAATGACAGCTAGAATCTGATTGGTCGCTATAGGCAACATCTCTACTTTTTCAAACCCGCAGTTTAGTAAATATACCCCCAAATGTGTATTTTTTTCTAAGACCGCTTTTGACCATGGAAGTATTTGTCTGCGTTTTTTTTACACAAGAGCATTTAAAGGAGTATAAAAACACGCAAACATGTCAATGTGTTTTGCTTAAATCATAGGTTAAGACAAATAAAATTTAAAATAAAATAGCACAAACTGAGAAAATTAAAAGCTTTATGTCTTTAAAAAGCACAAAGTAAAGCAAATATAAGTACATGTGGCTAATTGAATATAAAAATACAGGGCAACAATGTACAAAGATATTTCATTAGTTTCACATCATTTTTGCAGCGAGGGTTTGCTTTAAATATGTATATATTTTGCAACTTCAATATGACATGATTATAATGTATGTGAATTACTCTAATTAATTGCATGTGACTGGTGCAGCACAGTGAGATTGTGTTAGGACTCAGAGCTGTCTTAACGCATGGGCATGCTGGGAAGTTGCCCTGGGGCCCCATAAGCATATGGGCCCCAGAGGCTTGCCAACTCTTAAATATATTATTCCAGGAGGATTATTTAGAACTTTCGAACCCTCTTTGTTAGAATAGTACAAATAGCAATGAAACAGCCCTTCCCTTATATTGTAATAACGACTGCCTTACACTAATACATTGTAATAAGCCACAGCACACCACGATTTGTAGCGCTAGGGTTAATAACAGTATCCGTACTGTGACAAAACAATGAACCATGTAAGTAATAGCAATACCCCTGGCGTCGCCTCTTACATTTCTATTGAATCAGTAGGATGGTTATTCAAACAGATCATTTTAATTCATACATTCTTATATATCTTATTTATTATATATTATCATATATTATTATTATATATAATAAATACAGTTATATGGCTCTTTATTAGAATGTTTAAGTGGACTAATCACCTTTTAAGCAATTCTCTGCAAAGAAATTTTGCAAATGTTTGTGTTGAACACTTGATTAATAATAAATAATTAATCTCCGTCTGCATGATTTACCAATTGAGCACCATTTTTATGTTGAATTTCTTGTTTTTCAACTTCACGGCTCATGTTATATTGTTCAAATGTTGGTGTAGATTAATCTATGCTGTACAACACTTTTTTTAATGTTTAAACACTGATTTGTTGGAGGGACAAGTTTAATTTTATCGATAATATATATAAATATACATTTTTATTCCTGTGAGTGGTTGTGTAGGTAGGGCCCAGTGCACTGCTTTGCCCGGGGGCCTATTATGTTGTCAGGATGACTCTGTTAGGGCTGTGTGGCAGGCCTCCCACCCTCCCACTACAATCACATGTTTTGAAAAGCCGACAACAGTTTTCTGTTAATGATCATGGTGCTCAATAAAAAACAGTCTGCAATTGAAATCTGCTATATTTGGACAGACGCAGTCACACAGAGAGTTTAAACAGCTAACTATAAGCTGTGAGAGTCGCATCATTGGCCCCGCCCCAAAACTGTCATAGCCATTTTGATTTATAACAGAAGGGCGGGGCCACGATGACGCAGGAATTTAATCACTAAGCCCCTCCCCCTCATTTTACCTTTCTGAACTTCCGGGATCCGGGAAGTTGTCCTGCTCTCCTGGGAGTCCGGGAGAACTCCCAGTAATTTGGGAGTCTCCCGGACATTCCGATAGAGTAGGCAACTATGGATCACATAAGCGCTTCTGAAGGTGGAAACGCGCTAGTGGGAAAGCACCTGCGTGTCACTTGCTGTACTTGAGAAGAGATTGGGATGAGGAGCTTGTTGTATAATTCAGTGAGCAGGGAGACTGCGGAAATCTATGTGAATGTGTATTGCTGTGTATATTAAATACTTGGATTTGGGACTTTCTATATATTACAGTGAAGTTGTTGAAAAGTGTTTGTTGTTTATTGTTAAATACTTGCAGTGAATGTGAACGCACTAATGAAAATGTAAAGTGGTCCAAGTGATTGGATGTTAAAAATGATGTTTCAGTGGATGATAGATGTGAACAAAATGTCATATTCATCAGCCAGGGCTGATGTTAGTTTTAATCTGCACCTATCTCTAGTATTTTACCAGTTTTGGTTTGTTATAATATGAACCGTGCTGTGTACATCACATAACAGGTGTCACAGCCAGTCCTGTGCCTTGGTTCAAACAGATCCACTGCTGCTCAACGCTTGAGAAATCCTTTCTGTGGTCTAACGCTAAGCACATATAGGGATGCAGGACTTTTACGATGGTTAGCGGGACTTTTATTATGACTAGCAGAACTTTTACACTGGTTAGCAGGACTTTTACTATGACTAGAAGTAATTTTACTATGACTAGCAGGACTTTTACTATGACTAGCAGGACTTTTACTATGACTAGAAGGACTTTTACTATGACTAGCAGGACTTTTACTATGATTGGCAGGACTTTTACTATGACTAGCAGGACTTTTACTATGACTAGAAGGAATTTTACTATGACTAGCAGGACTTTTACTATGACTAGCAGGACTTTTACTATGATTGGCAGGACTTTTACTATGACTAGAAGGACTTTTACTATGACTAGCAGGACTTTTATTATGACTAGCAGAACTTTTACACTGGTTAGCAGGACTTTTACTATGACTAGAAGTAATTTTACTATGACTAGCAGGACTTTTACTATGACTAGCAGGACTTTTACTATGACTAGAAGGACTTTTACTATGACTAGCAGGACTTTTACTATGATTGGCAGGACTTTTACTATGACTAGCAGGACTTTTACTATGACTAGCAGGACTTTTACTATGACTAGCAGGACTTTTACTATGACTAGAAGGAATTTTACTATGACTAGCAGGAATTTTACTATGACTAGCAGGACTTTTACTATGACTAGAAGGACTTTTACTATGACTAGCAGGACTTTTACTATGACTAGCAGGACTTTTACTATGACTAGAAGGAATTTTACTATGACTAGCAGGACTTTTACTATGACTAGCAGGACTTTTACTATGATTGGCAGGACTTTTACTATGACTAGAAGGACTTTTACTATGACTAGCAGGACTTTTATTATGACTAGCAGAACTTTTACACTGGTTAGCAGGACTTTTACTATGACTAGAAGTAATTTTACTATGACTAGCAGGACTTTTACTATGACTAGCAGGACTTTTACTATGACTAGAAGGACTTTTACTATGACTAGCAGGACTTTTACTATGATTGGCAGGACTTTTACTATGACTAGCAGGACTTTTACTATGACTAGCAGGACTTTTACTATGACTAGCAGGACTTTTACTATGACTAGAAGGAATTTTACTATGACTAGCAGGAATTTTACTATGACTAGCAGGACTTTTACTATGACTAGAAGGACTTTTACTATGACTAGCAGGACTTTTACTATGACTAGCAGGACTTTTACTATGACTAGAAGGAATTTTACTATGACTAGCAGGAATTTTACTATGACTAGCAGGACTTTTACTATGACTAGCAGGACTTTTACTATGACTAGCAGGACTTTTACTATGACTAGAAGGACTTTTACTATGACTAGCAGGAATTTTACTATGACTAGCAGGACTTTTACTATGACTAGAAGGAATTTTACTATGACTAGCAGGAATTTTACTATGACTAGCAGGACTTTTACTATGACTAGAAGGACTTTTACTATGACTAGCAGGACTTTTACTATGACTAGCAGGACTTTTACTATGACTAGAAGGAATTTTACTATGACTAGAAGGAATTTTACTATGACTAGCAGGAATTTTACTATGATTAGCAGGACTTTTACTATGACTAGCAGGACTTTTACTATGATTGGCAGGACTTTTACTATGACTAGAAGGAATTTTACTATGACTAGAAGGACTTTTACTATGACTAGCAGGACTTTTACTATGACTAGAAGGAATTTTACTATGACTAGCAGGAATTTTACTATGACTAGCAGGACTTTTACTATGACTAGAAGGAATTTTACTATGACTAGAAGGAATTTTACTATGACTAGCAGGACTTTTACTATGACTAGCAGGAATTTTACTATGATTAGCAGGACTTTTACTATGACTAGCAGGAATTTTACTATGACTAGCAGGACTTTTACTATGACTAGCAGGAATTTTACTATGATTAGCAGGACTTTTACTATGACTAGAAGGAATTTTACTATGACTAGCAGGACTTTTACTATGACTAGAAGGAATTTTACTATGACTAGCAGGACTTTTACTATGACTAGAAGGAATTTTACTATGACTAGCAGGACTTTTACTATGACTAGAAGGAATTTTACTATGACTAGAAGGAATTTTACTATGACTAGCAGGACTTTTACTATGACTAGAAGGAATTTTACTATGACTAGCAGGACTTTTACTATGACTAGAAGGAATTTTACTATGACTAGCAGGACTTTTACTATGACTAGCAGGACTTTTACTATGACTAGAAGGAATTTTACTATGACTAGCAGGACTTTTACTATGACTAGCAGGACTTTTACTATGACTAGCAGGACTTTTACTATGACTAGAAGGACTTTTACTATGACTAACAGGACTTTTACTATGACTAGCAGGAATTTTACTATGACTAGCAGGACTTTTACTATGACTAGAAGGAATTTTACTATGACTAGCAGGACTTTTACTATGACTAGCAGGACTTTTACTATGACTAGAAGGAATTTTACTATGACTAACAGGACTTTTACTATGACTAGCAGGACTTTTACTATGACTAGAAGGGCTTTTACTATGACTAGCAGGACTTTTACTATGACTAGAAGGAATTTTACTATGACTAACAGGACTTTTACTATGACTAGAAGGACTTTTACTATGACTAGAAGGAATTTTACTATGACTAGAAGTAATTTTACTATGACTAGCAGGACTTTTACTATGACTAGCAGGATTTTTACTTTGATTAGCAGGACTTTTACTCAGATTAGCAGGACTTTTACTATGGTTAGCAGGACTTTTACTGTGACTATCAGGACTTTTACTATGACTAGCAGGACTTTTACTGTGATTAGCAGGACTGTGGTTTGCACTAGTAACGTAGAATGGAAAGTTGCACAAGTAGAGATGGATTATTGAAAAGTCTAAATTCCTCATTCCCTTTTATCTTTCTATTGGTTCACCAAAGATGCATCCTGTGCAGAGGCCTCAGAGCACTGGGCACAGCCAGGAGCTGGGTGAGAATGGGACGCAGGATATGACACAAATGGAGTGAGTATTACTGAGAAATGAGAGCAAGAGAAGACAGAACATGTAACGAAATAAACAGGCACATTGGGGAATTCACTAAGTACCCACTATGTATTATTTTGCTATTTTACATACATTGTTTAATATATTACGTTCAGTTTTACTCTTTTTTTGCATTTAATGTCCTGGTGTAACTTAGGGTTGTGTGTGATTGGGGCACTTCTCCCTGCACATAGCAACGGCTTTGCTCTGAAATTCCTTTCACTTCTGAGAAAGTAGAATCTATGTTCCCAGCAATTAAAGGGATTATGAGTTACAGGTGTCTGTGTTCAGTCTTCATCTCCTGCTCGTCTGGGATATACTCAGTGTTGAAGTGGTCGGGGATAGAACCTGTAGCTAATCAGATAATTTGGATCAGAGCAGCAGGAGATGAGTGTACTGATCCTGTGGGAGACTGTGACCTGTCCACTCGTGTGATTGTGCCATTGAGGACAGGGCTGCAGGAAGCCACACACTAGTAGATATGGTTAAAATTTGCACAAGTGGAATTCCACAAAGAAAATTGACATATTGCAGAGGTGCACAAAATGCTCATTTTACATTTGTAACTTTGCATTTCAAGGAATTTCAAAATTTAAATAGAGCAGGGACAACGATTGTCATGTCATTCTGCTGTATGGGGGTAGAATCGTTGAAATCTGGATACAACAAACATGACGGGGGAATTCCGAACGGAACACTAAAGGTCATATTCCGCTGGAGAAATTTTGCAACCAAATGAGGAAGGAGGCGAATATTATGCTGAACAGTTTTGAAAAGGGCGCTGACCTCTACCATGGATTGTGAGTTAAGCTGGGTACACACTACAGAATTTTCCACCAACTTTTTATGCCGATCGATTTTACACCCGCTCGATGGTCCGATCGCTCGGTCCATGGACTGCACACACTCTAGCCTTGTGTTAGACGATAAAGGGAAGAACGGCAGTCCTGTTAGCGACTTCTTACAGCCATTTTGTCGTGAGCAATGATTGTAATTTTGCACTCACTGTCGTGGATCGGTCGGAAACTTATACACACTGCACAACAGAAACGAGTTTGGAACGAAAATATTTAACGGTACGACCAAACAAATGAGGCGACAATCGTCCATTTGGGCAGACTTTCGACCGTCGTGTCACTGCACACACTGACCCGACTTTTGAACGAGCGGTCGTATGTCGGCTGATTGAGCCGATTATTGGACAAAAACCCTGTAGTGTGTACCCAGCTTTAGATAGTGGATGGAGCAGGAGCAGCATAATGTAGCGATCCTGATTTGTGGAGATTGTGGTGTTAAATAAATCCACCTCTATAAGAAAAGAAGCTCGTACATCTAACCTGTTTTCATCACTAAACTCCTGACTTGTGTCACATTGTACTATTCACAGGTTTCCTTGTATTTCATACCATTGACTGCTGCTTATATATGTATCTGCTATACGTGTTGTTGAATTAAAAAGAAAAAAAATGGACATAAATTTATTGGGGGATTTATTCAGATATAAGTCAACTATCATGCTATAGAAAGTGATAACATATTCAATAGTTCCCCTTTAATGCAGGCACATAGCTGTTAGTATATAGCAAGGTAGGCTATAAGAATGCATGTTATTGTCCATAGCGATTAAAAAAGACTGACTGGGTTCAGTGGTAGCGGCCGGCTGGCCTTTGTTTTGTTAGTAGCGATCGCTTGATGTTACAACCCCTGCTTTTCGTTCCCATTTACTGGAGGCAGCGTACACTGTAGAGTTGAAGCTAGACAGGGTTCAGAAAGATGCCAAATATAATCATATAAGAGTGGGAACACCATTGATTTAATATTTAGACACAAGATAGCTCCTCGTGGCCATTAAAAGTAAACACCTAAAATTAAAGATAAATTTACAGCCAAATAAGCAATGCCAGATTTTGCACATTACGTTCATTTATATTAGTTATGAACAACTTGACGTAGCAGTTGCCATCTTGCAGGGACCTACAAGAAGCGTCAGTCCTCAATAACCTGCGGAAAAGGTTTGACCGAGAGTTGATATATGTGAGTATACATGCAGTCATTTATCAGCCTTGACTCCCATGGCTTCCTTTAAGATAGAGGGTAACATGCTTCTTCTCCCCTTTCTTAGACATATATTGGTAGCATCCTCCTCTCGCTAAACCCCTACAGGATGCTGAATATGTATGGGACGGACCACGTGTTGCTCTACGAGGGGAGAGCCCTGGGAGAGAACCCTCCGTAAGTTTATTCTGCCTAACGGTTGCTTTTATTATCTGTTATTTGTCCTCTATTTCTCTCTTATTATCCAGTGGAGACATCACATTTGACTCAGTAATGAAACAGAAGCAAATGTCTCAGACAGGAAGTTTTCCGGGGGCACCAAATTTCAGGGCACCAATTTTAACATTTTTCCAGCGTCTTGCTTACGGCAAGAGTCCCACAATGGGTCCTCATGCGTGCAATTGTGTCCGCTCAGCAAATTTCAAAGTGTGGGCCCACTTTCCACCCCAGGAAAAATCAATCTGTGCCTAGAGATGCGGATTTACTGAAAATGTACATAGTGAAAAGAGAGAAACGTCATTTAAAGCCAAGAAATAATTTTAGGACCACTCCTTTGCTCATGTAAACATTTCTCCTACAATACTGCCAGGTTTATTAAGGAACATGGGCAACATCCTAGATGCTGACCCAGGTAACAAAATGGTTTGATCCACCTCATGATATCTATTTATGGGCAGCACGGTGGCTCAGTGGTTAGCACTTCTTCCTCACAGCACTGGGGTCATGAGTTCAATTCCTGACCATGGCCTTATCTGTGTGGAGTTTGTATGTTCTCCCTGTGTTTGCATGGGTTTCCTCCAGGTGCTCCGGTTTCCTCCCACACTCCAAAAACATACTAGTAGGTTAATTGGCTGCTATCAAAAATTTACCCTAGTCTCTCTCTCTCTCTCTCTCTCT
Source organism: Mixophyes fleayi (assembly GCF_038048845.1). Lineage (NCBI taxonomy): Eukaryota > Metazoa > Chordata > Amphibia > Anura > Limnodynastidae > Mixophyes > Mixophyes fleayi. The sequence goes on from NC_134408.1 coordinate 18,230,396, forward strand.
CTCTCTCTCTCTGTATGTGTGTATGTTAGGGGATTTAGTCTGTAAGCCTCAATGGGGCAGGGACTGATGTGAGTGAGTTCTCTGTACAGCGCTGCCAAATCAGTGGCGCTATATAAATAAATGGTGATGATGATAATGATGATAAAAATGAAAATGTTGTGATATTTTACCGCCAAAGTACTTGGATGGATATCTGAGATTAATGAGACGTCCCTCCATTACCTGTTTAAGAAAGGATTAATCTATTACGTCTATTACAAAGTGGCTGTCACCTGCACACCTTTCAGGCCTTAAGAACATAAACTGATAACCAATTCACTGCCAGCTAAGGTCATATTTTTCTTTCAGGCACCTTTTCGCAATTGTAAATGTTGCCTACACCAAACTCATGGATGCCAAACACAACCAGTGTATTATCATTAGGTGAGTGAGAATTCACTGTGTGTTCACTCCCTCTCTAGACTGTAAGCTCCCCCGAGCATGGACCTCTCTACCCCTTGGCCCACGTCTGCACCTCCTTCCTTAACCTGGCATGTATGTCTTCTGTTTTTATCAATAAACTGCTTTTTGTTTGATTTGGTTTACTGACTATCTAGTACCACAGAGATTGGTGGCATTTTACCAATAAACGATCTTGATGATGGTGAGTAGGACCCAGGGGCGAGACAGGGCTCAGCAGCCTATTAGGGACATTTTAAAGGAATAAAAATGCAAGTAGACCAGTGACCCAGCCCAAGGTAGACCACTATGGGACCGGCCCGGGAGGTCATGTGCCTCCCTGCCCCCATCATGTGCCCCCTCAGCCAAGCCAGCCACTGCTTAGGGACCACACTAGGCTACACTTGCAGGATGAAATGTAATCAATCTATCTGCACTGTATGTAGGCTACTGGAGTCTATTAAACCTGATTCGGACCCATTGGGGTAAATGTATCAAGCAGAGAGTTTTCCAGCAGGTTTGAAAAGTGGAGATGTTGCTATCATTTTGTAGAATGTACTAAATAAAGGATAGCTAGAATCTGATTGGTTTTTCAAACCTGTCGGAAAACTCTCAGCATGATACCTTTACCCCTTTGCATGGTGGTAGAGCACTTATCACTGGATTTATCGAGAAAAGACATATTAGGGTTCTATAGCAGTTATTAAAAAACGTAGGTATATGTTTGGCATTCAGTTCACTAAAACAGGGGTTCTCAATTGCATCCTTCAACTGTGCACAATAGGCTTGGATCCCTGGGCTGTGTATATAGAGTATTTACCGTGTCTGATATGCTTTGCCCTGTTCCGTTTATAAACCTCAGACTGTATTTGTTTTATCGTAACCTTTTAAAGAGAAGAGAAAGAAATGACCATCTGGGGCACTAAGTGCCCCAGATGGTCATTTCTTTCTCTTCTCTTTAAAAGGTTACTACAAATCCTTGACCGGGTGCACCCCTCCTTAATAAAGTTATTTTCTCCATATTAACGGGAAATAGATATTCATACAATAAGAGGAGGTTTAATGGTACACCTGGTGCAGTCAACTTTTCTTTTCAATGGTGTATTTGTTTTATCGCCAGCGGTGAAAGTGGATCTGGTAAAACCGAGGCCACGAAGCTGGTGCTGCGTTACCTGGTAGCAGTGAATCAGAGACGTGGCGTGACAAACCAGGTGAGCTGTGAATCTTAGAAGTTGTCTGTTAATGATCAACACAGTTTTTATTAAAAAAATAAATAACTTGCGCACTGGCAGACAATTCACACACTTCTCTACTTTACTTTATTGTGTTGCATCAAGTACATACTACATACCTGCAAAACTGTCCCGATTTTGGTGAAACAGTCCCGAATCCACACAAAGTCTCCGAACCGAGGGTAAAGTCTTTTGTTACCAAAACAAGCAGTGTACACAAACGTTTCCACAAACCTTTGTGTGTCACATCAACTATCCACCAATAATACTATATAACACTCTATAAAATGTATATCAATAGTACTCTATAATACTATATAATATATCCAAATAACACTATATATTACTCTGAAGCTGCCGTTGTGTGCTCCTCTTCAGTACAGAATGTTGTCAAATAAATAATAATAAAATATTAATCTTGTCTCTGACTCTCTATTCCCACACTCCCGCTGGACGTTGCAGATAGAGGTATTGCCTATTACATAATTTACTATTATCTGCTTTACATGTGCATGGGCTGTTGTTATTCTTGCTATATCTTTGTTTATGCATGTGACTGGGACGACTATACAGCGTATGTATGAATGTGTTATATAAACATATATACATACACAAACCTATTCTTTGCTTGCTCTACACATGTCCCGTGTGGGACCAATCAGTGAGCTGTTTACTAACGTTACTCAAAAGTGCGAATGTGCACTAAAACCATAGTGACCAACCAGGCAGCTGCTTTCATTGTCTTACTTGCACTATGCAGATAAAAGCAGATTGCTGATTGGTTGCTATGGTTTTAGTGCCCATTTGCACTTTTGAGCAATGTAAGCAGTGAGCATTACTTGCTAACAATGAATTTGAGCACAAATATGTAGTAAACCACAGAAACCAATCAGCAATTAGGTTGTATCTGTCTAGTTCACGTTAGCCAATGGAAGGGAATAACTGGTTGGTAGGGATTAGTGCATACTTACCTACTTTTAGAACCCACCCTTTGGGAAATCCTGGAGGGGAGGTCCAATGGTCAAGATAGTGGGGGGGCTGTGTGTAGGCGATTTGCTTCAAAACGTGGGCCATGGTGACGTGATTGAATTGCGTCAATAATGCCCTGTCCATCTCAGACAAAAGTGAAGTGGGCTACAGGAGGGTGACCGACTCTGCCTGGCGTTTGGGAGGACTGCCCAAAATTTGGGAGTCTCCCGTACATTCCGGGAAAATAAGCAAGTATGGTTTAGTGGAAATATGCATCTTCATGCAATGTTAGTATATACCACTTACTAAAATCAAGGATTTGTCTAGCTAAGTAAGCCTTGGTGATTGCCTTTTTTTTTCTTACCATAAAACAACATTGAAAAAAGGGCAATATTGATTTTATGCTATTAGAATGCCTGAGAGAAGTCTGTCAGCACATTATTTGCATTAGAATGCCACTGCTATAAGAGCATTCTTGTCTACGCCTACGGAATGTTCCATCTTCCAGGGAGTTCTACAGGACTCCCAGCAGACCAGGATCTCCCCACTTCTTGGAGTAGTGGGTGGGACGAAAGTCCCATTATGGTGACATCCCCCTGGGCGAAATGCCATGATTGCGTCATCACGCCATTGGGATGGGACCAAAATGACACGATTACCCCTCCCAGAGAGGAAATTTGTAAAGTTGTCATGTATACATAAGAGAGGAATAGGGGACCATAGATCGACCCAAAGTTAAAGGCTACTAATCTTTTTATTATTATTATTATTATTATTATTATTAATAATAACTATTAACAAGGTTAAACAACTGTACAGTAGCATGAATAAAAATAAAAGTATCATTACCTCCATAATAATAACGGAGATAAACTTCTTAACTTTAGGAGACGTAATGAGATAGAGATAGGTGTCAGCTGAAACATAAACCTATATATCGAATTACAAAACAAATGTAAAAATTAAACTGTTAGAAAATAGTAGACATATTGTGGCATTGGTTAGTGCTAAAGGGAGTGGAAAAAATTTAGGGGAGATTGGGAGGTTAAGTTGTAGGACTGAACTAATCACGTCCCAGAAATCCAGCTTTTGTCAGTCTGGAACAAGGACAAAAGGCTACTAATCCTAAAGTACAACTTGCCTTGCATAAAAGATCGGCTATTAATATTTACAAATATAATAGTTTCAAGACTTTATCAGAACTGGATATTTGAAATAAGGTTGGCCTGGCAGTATGTGTGCACTAAACACTGAGGATACAGAATGCTTTGGCTAGGTAACAATATAAATAATTGGGGCAAGCAGGTGTTCACTCGTGGCTGTGAGAATGAAGTTTTATTAATATAATATTTTAAGAACTTTACGTTTTCAAGTGCAATATAATAGCAGTTACCCATACTTGCCAACTTTTCCTCGTTGGCTTCAGGGAGATCCCGGGAGAGGTGGGAGTGTGGGGTCACTTATCTATTGCGGGGGCGACAATCGGGAGGTTGCCCTGCTCTCCCGGGAGCCCTGGAGGTCTCCCAGAAATACGGGAGTCTCCCGGGCATTTCGGGAGAGTAGGCAACTATGCATTAAAGAAAAGCAGCTAATGAATCTCTACAGACTGAAGTGTCTTTTACATTTCTGTCTCCATTACTGAAGTCATGTTGTCTTACCTGTCAGTCTTTGATTAAATCTTGGTCTCCATGAAAATGGCCACCTCCATAGGTATCAATACATGGACATAGGACACAATTTCTGAACTGTGTCATCATGCCACAGATGGCGAAGCCAACCACGTCTTGTACTGGCTCAGCATCAGGGAGAATGCCAGACTCTTCAGGGAGTGAGGGAGATCATCCCTATTTCAGGGAGTCTCCCTGACATTAAGGGAGAGTTGACAAGTATGCAGTTACCAGTATACAAGTTGGCGTCCGTTGTACAAGCAGTTAAGCAAATCACAAAGTAAAAACAAGAGGTACATAGTGGTGATTATTCATATAATATTGACAGTTTTTGTATGCATACTTACACATAGTTTTCCATGCATGTTTATTTGTGCTTCTATAAAATCAAATGTATCTATGTATACCATACCTACCAACTTTACAATGTTGGTATCCGGGAGCCTGCGGTAGAGGTGGGCGTCATGGGGGGTGGGCCTCCAAAAGCCGCGTAATTTTGGACCCGCCCCCGTGACGTCATGACGCAACAGCGTCATTTGACAGCGGGGGGCGATTCACCAGGAATCGCGGCGTTTGTGACCTAATTCTGCCCACTTCACTAGGAAGTGGGCAGATCCGGGATCTTGCCACACTCGCCCGGGAGTCCGGGAGACTGTCGCAAGATGCGGGAATCTCCTGGACATTCCGGGAGAGTTGGCAAGTATGATGTACACGTGTGTGCGGAGTGGGCATACGTGTGATGCTGGTGGACAGTTTTCCATGCCATTCCTCTCCTCAGATTCTAGAGGCCACACCTCTGTTGGAATCTTTCGGAAATGCCAAAACAGTCCGGAACGATAACTCCAGTCGCTTTGGGAAGTTCGTGGAAATCTATCTGGAGGAGTGAGTAATAAATCTCTATCCCTGAGATTCTACACTAAATACCTATTAATAATGAAACACTATTAAAAAAATATACACAGATTAAAAATCTGAAATATAAAAAAAATATTTTATTAAAGAGATTTTACACTGATAAAACTAATTTTGAAAATAATATGTTTTGTATGACATGAGTACTGTCAAAGAAAGAATAGTTATGTACATCATAATAGAGTAATATGATTTATACACTTATAACATGTCTGCATATATACCCAATTGATCATTGAAATAGGACACACCCCTGATTCACACAAACCACGCCCAGGTTCACCAACACCACGCCCATTTCTGAACCGCACCATACTCTTTTTCAGACAGGCAGCAAACCTTTTAGCTACCAAACATTTTGGGTTGCTGGCAAATAAAGCATAAAATATATAAAATATAGAAATCAGTTATATACAATTGCCATTCCAGAATGATCCCAACACCACTATTAACGTTTGCTTTGATAGTGAAAATCCCTGACCCTAAGAGCTGACAATCTTGTCAATCTTTATAAGTGTAAATTACTTTCTGGCTTCTAAACTCTTCAAAAGTACCACGATCCTCTTGCCGTGTGACAAGTATGGAGCACCTGTCTCTTTTATCTCTCTACCTGCGACCTATCTAGTACATCCCAATAACATGACTTTTCCCTCACAGGGGTGTAATTTGTGGTGCCATAACATCCCAATACCTGCTTGAAAAATCCAGAATCGTATTTCAGGTAAGTCTTCCCTTTCAATTCCTCCTAAAAATCAGATTACCTGCAAGTTCTGAATGTCAGATGCTGGTCGCAGAACAAACACATTCACAGGTGAAAAACAAACATAGACAATAGAAATCTCCCCACAATAAGTCATTGAGCTGACAATAGTTTGTACAATACATCTTTTTATATAATAATAGGCTGAGCCTTTTGCAGGATTTCCTGAAAGAAAAACATGGAGAGCAGAAAGTTGACTTTGGTAATCCTTTGGATGATAATTTAGTGAATACTTCACAATTCTAGCAGACAATGGTTCCACACGGACATCGGACACCTGTTTTCTCTACCAAGTGGAGGCAGACATTTTTTGGGCAAACCTTTACACACGAGAAAGCAGGCTATTCGTTTAGTAGGAACTAGTCACATCACTACCTCTTTTGACGCCAGTGCAGCCGGTTGTAGGGGGGCAAATTTATGGATTTGTAGCCAAAATGGCAACTTCTGATGGTATCCAAATATTTGTTGCTTGTCAACAAAAACATCTATCAAAATGTAAAATATTTTTTAAGGTTTTCTTGTGTACGATCTATACTATCTCGTGTATGCTATCTCTTGTAACCAACTGTCTTTCTGCTATCTCCACATGAATGTCCCAACTCTACCTAAAGCTCAACACATCCAAAACAGAGCTTATTATCTTCCCTCCTGCCAGAATCACCACCTGCCCTCAAATCTCCCTCACTGTCAATAACACCACAATTTCCTCAGTCTCCCAAGCCCGCTGCCTCGGTGTCACACTTGACTCCGCCCCCTGCTTTATTCCTCACATCCAGACTCTCTCCCAGTCTTGTTGACTCCACCTTAGAAACATTGCCAGAATACGCCCTTTTCTTACTCAACATGCTACCAAAACTCTTATGCATTCTCTCATCATCTCCCGTCTTGACTATTGCAACCTCCTGCTATCTGCCATTCCTGACACCCATATATCCACACTTCAATCCATCCTAAATGCTGCTGCAAGACTGATCTTCCTCTCTCACCGCTCCACATCTGCTGCACAACTTTGCAAATCCCTACACTGACTTCCTGTGTCCTCCAGAATCAAATTAAAATTACTCACCCTTAACTACAGAGCCCTCAACAACACCACCCTGCATACATCTCAAATCTCATATCAAAATACTCTCCGTCCCACCCTCTTAGATCTACCACTGACCTGCGCCCTGTCTCGTCTCTGGTAACCACCTCTCACTCCCACCTACAAGACTTCTCCCGTGCTGCTCCCCACTTATGGAATTCCCTACCACGCTCAAGCAGACTTTCCCACAGCCTTTAAATCTTTAGATGCTCCTTGAAAACCCCATCTCTTTTTTAGAGGTGATCTTATCCTCGATAACACTATTCACACTAATGCACCCTCACAACTATCCCAATCTCCACTCTGAGCCACACTCGCTCCTCTTGTTTCAGCTGTGCCCTCTTCCCTTTAGAATGTAAGCTGTCTAATGAGCAGGGTCCTTCATACCCTTTGTTTTCATGTCTCCATTCATTTTGTCTGCCTTGTCTGTTCTTGTTTTACGTATATATGTCCTGTTTCATGTATGTCCTTGTCTTCCCTACTGTACGGCGCTGCGGAGCACTGTGGCGCCTTACAAATCTACGATAATAATATTAATACAAATGTTTGGCCTAGTTGAGAAGAGTGATTACTTTTATATTCAATTTCAGGCCAAAAATGAGAGGAATTACCACATTTTCTATGAGATGTTAGCTGGTCTCCCCTCTCAACAGAAACAGGCATTCTATCTTCAGGATGCAGAAACGTATTACTACCTGAATCAGGTATGTCTGAGGAGCTGAACATGGATCTTACATTGTGAACAGCCGCTTCCCCGCCTGAGGGAAGTTAAACGCGTGCTTACACTTTAAGCGTGGCTTGAGGATTTCGGGAAACATCACTATGAATAAACACATCTCTATTTCTTATTTTGCACACTAAGAGACAGTTATCTCAGTAACCGCGCACTTCACACCCAGAAGTCTCCATTAATAGGGTTGTACACCTTCTGACAACTTTAAGTTATTGATGTTTACACGGTCGTCTGGAATTTTCGCTAAATATGCTGCGTTATCTTCCAAACCTCCTTCTGTATTCCTCATTAAGGCCTTCCTATCATCTAGGCCAGTGGTCAGGGAACAGGGGTAAATAACCCCAATTGGGGTAAAAATTAAATTCCTGGGGGTAATGCTGCCGATTGACATGCTGTCAGTTGGATTGTAGACCCCCTTTAAATGTGAAATTGCTGTTGTACCAGAAGGGCCTCAGGGGTTGGCAGAGGCACTTCTTGAGCTTTGATGCAATAATGAAGCACGTATTGCATTTGAAAACAAAGCAGATCTGTCAAATTTTTGGATGTCAACAGCTGCAAAGGCATCAAAATTGCACATGAGGAGGCAGTCAAAAAGTTGCTGCCTTTTGCAACAACCTACCTTTGCGAACAAGGGTTTTCCACTCTAACGAACATAAAAACAAAGCAGAGAAATCGATTGGACGCTGAAGACTGTATCCAAATTGCTATGACATCAAAATGCCCCAATATTGATGCTCTCGTATCAAAAATGAAGCAACATCATTTCTCCAAAACCTGAAGTTTTGAAGTTGAAGCTTTCAAAGAAATTTTGAATAGATTCAATAACATTTTGAATTCCAATAATTAATAATATATGATTTCCTTCCTTTCAAATAAAGGGGGTAACGTCGGCGTATCTAAATATATTTGGGGGTAAAAGGTAAAAAAGTTCCCTGACCCCTGATCTAGGCAAAGTTGTCTATTTTATTGCCCTTCGCTATGACGTACCTTTCTGTGCATATTGCAAGCAATTGTACCTATTGAACAGTATTATATTGTCTCTAAGGGCAATGAATATAAACTATTCAGCCCACATGATAGAAGACAAGGGGGCTCAGAAAGATTTAGGCAGTAGTTTGAAAAAAGTTGCAGGAGGAAGGAATCGGCACACTAACATCTGTTTAACGTTGAGAACTCCTTTACGAAACAATTGTCAGCACGCTTAAAAGCAATCACACACAATTACCAGGAAGAGTCACCCTAATGTGCATGTAATCACGTATAATAAATAAATAGATACATGACATTTTGGAAGCTGAAGACTTATCATTTCTCAATCACTGCTCATCCGACAAGTGTTCAGCTGGATTGAAGTAAAAAATAAATTAAACCTGAAGCTTAATTATGTATAAGTTTGTGTTGTTGCAAAGCTAGTTATAGTGAAATATGTGATCTGTGCTGTGGTGTTTGTCAAATGTCGGACTATCTCTGTATTTAGGGAGGCAACTGTGAGATTCCTTCTAAAAGTGACGCTGAAGATTTCCGGAGGCTCCTAAACGCCATGGAGTCCCTCAGCTTCAATACGGAGGACCAGGACAGTATATTTCGTATTCTTTCTTCCATACTGCACCTGGGCAATGTCTACTTTGAGAAATATGAGGTGTGACAACAAGGGGTACTCTGAAAGTTAATTTGTTTACTGTCAAAATACAGACTGATGATAAGCCACTACTTACGTTCCAATTATAATCTCATAGTTTATGGGCAGCACGGTGGCTCAGTGGTTGGCACTTCTGCCTTACAGCACTGAGGTCATGAGTTTAATTCCCGTCCATGGCCTTATCTGTGAGGAGTTTGTATGATCTACCCGTGTTTGAGTGGGTTTCCTCCGGGTGCTCCGGTTTCCTCCCGCACTCCAAAAACATACTGGTAGGTTAATTGGCTGTTAACAAATTGACCCTAGTCTGTCTGTCTGTGTGTGTATGTGTGTGTGTGTGTGTGTGTGTGTGTGTGTGTTAGGGAATTTAGACTGTAAGCTCCAATGGGGCAGGGACTGAAGTGAGTGAGTTCTCTGTACAGCGCTTCGGAATTAGTGGCGCTATATAAATAAATGGTGATGATGAATGGTGATGATAGCTTCAATCTACGACTTTTCTTTTTTCCCTCATAGTACACCAATAATGCCATTTGTCATAGGAGTTTCTGAAAACAACAACAAATAACACCAAATTAAAAGTAAAAGTACAGTACATTCCTCCTCCTCCTCCTCATCTATTTATATAGCGCCACTAATTCCGTAGCGCTGTACAGAGAACTCACTCACATCAGTCCCTGCCCCATTGGAGCTTACAGTCTAAATTCCCTAACACACACACAGACCGAGAGAGACAAGGCCAATTTAATTGCAGCCAATTCACCTACTAGTACATTCTTACAAATGATGTGTAGAGAGTGCTATTAAAATATAGTAGAACTGTGGATCATGGGGACACAAACATTCCATAGATCCCCAAGTAACAGTTAGTTACTCCATGTCTACTGGAACACAAGTGCCAAACAGGAAACAATGAAGAGAGAAACAGGTATATCGATCATATAGTCAATGTTGGAGTTTTTGAAACTTCCCAGATTCACGAAAAATATTTACAAATCCCCCTTGTACACTGCAGAAAGGAGTGCTTTGAAGTTAGCAAACATTCAGAGTTGTATTTTAAAGTATATTACTCCTTTGATATGTTGCTTAAATGATTTTACATATTTATTGAACCATGATGGGTATTGTTCTTGAAAGCAATCATATAAATCGTCCACTATGTGTTATACATTCAGGATTGTTTCTAAGGCACTGATATGCCCTGAGTCCAAGTCCAACATTGTTGATGGCATATATTTAAAAAGGTTATATTTTTACTAGTTATTTTCAGTGTGGCATTTTATTCAAACAGAATTCCGAGTCCCAAGATTGATTCTTACTTCTAGCATAATCTCTGGATAGGTTAGGGTCCAAAAATTTTTTTATGAGGTGTAAAGGTGGTCATGCAGGAGTGACAACTTAGCACCGGTTTGCAAAACTGTTAAGCAACAAACAAAGCTAAAGTTTATTTGTAATTATTTCCCTAACTTCCTTTTATATCAGAAATGTAACCCTGGCTGAATTGTTGTCATTGCCAAGGTACTTATCCAACATAAAATAATTTCGATCCTTGCTCGGTTCACTTTAGATGAGAATACGTGACCCCTGCCTGACTTGTCCTGTTTTTGCAGACCGAATCCCAGGAGGTGGCCTCAGTGGTGAGTGCGAGCGAGATACGGGTGGTGTCTGAACTACTACAAATATCCCATGAGGGGCTCCAAAAAGCCATCACCTACAAAGTGACTGTAAGTATAACACAGGAGAGAACACAAAGGGGTAAATTTATCAAACTGCGGATTTGAAAAAGTGGAGACAATGCCTATAGCAACCAATCAGATTCTAGCTATCATTTTGTAGAGTGTACTTAATAAATGAGAACTAGAATCTGATTGGTTGCTAAATCAACGTCTTCACTTTTTCAAAGCTTGATAAATTTACCCCAAAAAGTAATTCAGGAAGAAAAAAAATACATATTTTTGTTTGGGTTCTGCAGGAAACTATGAGAGAAAAGATCTTAACTCCACTGACGGTGGATAGTGCTGTTGATGCCAGGTACGCATACATTTTACTAGTCTAACCTCAGTGTGACTTTATAAGCAGTAAAAAGGCTGTAAAAATGTATTTATTCTGGTTAGACCCAAGCATATGAAAACTAAAGTGCTTTTTTTCTAAGTAAACTCAGAGTATGTCTGTTAAATCACAGTAGCATCTAGAAAGTGCAAGGACAATTGACGAATGAGGTTATAAGTTAAGTCAAAGTTCCGTAACGCGTTGCTCACAGGCATTCTGCAGCTGAATTCCATTGTTTCGCTAATTGATTGTTTTTCTTCCTTTTTGTCGTCTACTCTCATCAAATAAATAATAAAGCTTACACATTATGAAGCAATTCCAGCCTGTAGATGATGTGCTTACAGTGAGCAGATTGAGATTATGTCTGATAGCACAAAGATAGCTATATAAAGATATCACGGTCAGCACGTGTCATAAAATCTGCTACACATAAATAAATAGCTAGTTAAATAAAACGTTGTTTAGGATTGTAAAGTGCTGGACTGAATCGAGCAATAGGTTGGGTGCAGAAAATGTCACATTCTGATGTTGCTTCTATCTATTACAGAGATGCAATTGCCAAGATTTTATATTCGCTACTCTTTAGCTGGCTCACAGACAGGATTAACAAGCTGGTCTACCCCAAACAAGATGCTCTCTCCATTGCTATATTGGATATTTATGGCTTTGAGGTGAGGCAATATCCTAATGTGGGAAACGTGCTGCCAGTTTGCTCTCTACTTAATTACTGATATGCCGTGTACTTAATTATTTATGCATGTGCCCATATCCTGCTCTGCTGAGCTATGGCCATCTAACACTAGACAGTCTTTCTATACTACTGTATTATGTAATATAATAATATTATTCGTCATATAATTCTTTATTTACTTTTATATTAAGTACATTAATGGTGTATATAATGTTAGACGTTGCACATAGTGGAGTTTCTGAGGAAAGTTGGTGGCACAGAAGTTAGAAGTTGCACATAGTAGAGCTTTGGAGGAAAGCTGGTGGCACAGAAATTAGAAGTTGCATGTAGTGGAGTTTCGGAGGAAAATTGATGGCACAGAAGTTAGACGTTGCACATAGTGGAGTTTCTGAGGAAAGCTGGTGGCACAGATGTTAGAAGTTGCACATAGTGGAGTTTCGGAGGAAAGTTGGTGGCACAGAAGTTAGAAGTTGCACATAGTGGAGTTTCGGAGGAAAGTTGGTGGCACAGAAGTTAGAAGTTGCATGTAATGGAGTTTCTGAGGAAAGTTGGTGGCACAGAAGTTAGAAGTTACACATAGAGGAGTTTCTGAATAAAGTTGGTGGCACAGAAGTTAGAAGTTGCATGTAATGGAGTTTCTGAGGAAAGCTGGTTGCACAGAAGTTAGAAGTTGCACATAGTGGAGTTTCGGAGGAAAGTTGGTGGCACAGAAGTTAGAAGTTGCACATAGTGGAGTTTCGGAGGAAAGTTGGTGGCACAGATGTTAGAAGTTGCACATAGTGGAGTTTTGGAGGAAAGTTGGTGGCACAGAAGTTAGAAGTTGCACATAGTGGAGTTTCGGAGGAAAGTTGGTGGCACAGAAGTTAGACGTTTCACATAGTGGAGTTTCGGAGGAAAGCTGGTGGCACAGAAGTTAGAAGTTGCACATAGTGGAGTTTCTGAGGAAAGCTGGTGGCACAGATGTTAGAAGTTGCACATAGTGGAGTTTCTGAGGAAAGTTGGTGGCACAGAAGTTAGAAGTTACACATAGTGGAGTTTCTGAATAAAGTTGGTGGCACAGAAGTTAGAAGTCGCATGTAATGGAGTTTCTGAGGAAAGCTGGTTGCACAGAAGTTAGAAGTTGCACATAGTGGAGTTTCTGAATAAAGCTGGTGGCACAGAAGTTAGAAGTTACACATAGTGGAGTTTCGGAGGAAAGTTGGTGGCACAGAAGTTAGAAGTTGCACATAGTGGAGTTTCTGAGGAAAGCTGGTGGCACAGATGTTAGAAGTTGCACATAGTGGAGTTTCGGAGGAAAGTTGGTGGCACAGAAGTTAGAAGTTGCTCATAGTGGAGTTTCGGAGGAAAGTTGGTGGCACAGATGTTAGAAGTTGCACATAGTGGAGTTTCGGAGGAAAGTTGGTGGCACAGAAGTTAGACGTTTCACATAGTGGAGTTTCGGAGGAAAGTTGGTGGCACAGAAGTTAGACGTTGCACATAGTGGAGTTTCAGAGGAAAGTTGGTGGCACAGAAGTTAGAAGTTGCATGTAATGGAGTTTCTGAGGAAAGCTGGTTGCACAGAAGTTAGAAGTTGCACATGGTGGAGTTTCTGAATAAAGCTGGTGGCACAGAAGTTAGAAGTTACACATAGTGGAGTTTCGGAGGAAAGTTGGTGGCACAGAAGTTAGAAGTTGCACATAGTGGAGTTTCTGAGGAAAGTTGGTGGCACAGAAGTTAGAAGTTGCACATAGTGGAGTTTCGGAGGAAAGTTGGTGGCACAGAAGTTAGAAGTTGCACATAGTGGAGTTTCTGAGGAAAGTTGGTGGCACAGAAGTTAGAAGTTGCACATAATGGAGTTTCTGAGGAAAGTTGGTGGCACAGAAGTTAGAAGTTGCACATAGTGGAGTTTCGGAGGAAAGTTGGTGGCACAGAAGTTAGAAGTTGCATGTAGTGGAGTTTCTGAGGAAAGTTGGTGGCACAGAAGTTAGAAGTTGCATGTAGTGGAGTTTCTGAGGAAAGTTGGTGGCACAGAAGTCAGAAGTTGCACGTAGTGGAGTTTCTCAGTAAAGCTGGTGGCACAGAAGTTAGAAGTTGCACATAGTGGAGTTTCTCAGTAAAGCTGGTGGCACAGAAGTTAGAAGTTGCACGTAGTGGAGTTTCTCAGTAAAGCTGGTGGCACAGAAGTTAGAAGTTGCATGTAGTGGAGTTTCTCAGTACAGCTGGTGGCACAGACGTTAGTAGTTGCACATAATGGAATTTCTCAGTACAGCTGGTGGCACAGACGTTAGTAGTTGCACATAGTGGAGTTTCTCAGTAAAGCTGGTGGCACAGAAGTTAGACGTTACATGTAGTTTAGTTTCTGAGTAAAGCTGGTGCCACAGTTACCTGTTGTGAAGATCTCCTATTGCCATGAATAGAAATGAAAGTACAGTGCTTGCCCCTGGTAAATGTTGCTGTTATCAAGATAAATTCTAATACTAGTTTCAGGGAATAAAATATCTTCAGAGGCGACCAGAGTAACACTGTTCTGTGACCCACAGGATCTCAACTTTAACAGCTTTGAGCAGCTGTGCATCAATTATGCGAATGAATACCTGCAATTCTTCTTCAATAAGATTGTATTCAAAGAGGAGCAGGTGAGTGTCCTACCTACAGGGGACCAATGATTATGGAACAGATGACACATATCCAATTTAAAAAAAGATTCATAAACATTTTGTTGCATGAAATTTGACCACCTTCAGATAACTTTAATTTATTGGCTTATCCGTGCAAACTATGCTAAATGCATACTGGCTTCTATTTGTGCTTTTCAACCTTGGTGTTATATTATCAAGCAGAGTCAATTATTTTCCTGTGCATAAACCCTCATAAAACTGCAGTGTTCTGCTCACATACGTTTTCAATAGGATATGCCCCGGCAGAAATAATATGTATGTATGTATTTGACCTGCAGGAGGAGTATATCCGTGAACAAATTGACTGGAGGGAGATCTCCTTTAATGATAACCAATCCTGTATAGACCTTATTTCCCAGAAGCCCTATGGAATTCTAAGGATCCTGGATGACCAAAGTGGTTTTCCACAGGTAACCTCAAATCCTTTCACTTCAGTTAGATTAATATATGTACCTGTGTCACCAGAATAATATCCCAAAACTGTACCCGTGTTGCTTGAATAATGCCATACAGGTGTCATCTATCTGGTTCCTCACATGTTTAACCTAACCCTGCTTTTACCACTGAATAATCTTCTTGTGTCCTACCTCACTACCTGAGTTACCTGAGAAGGACTTACCTGTGTCCGCTGGTTAATAACTACATGTTCCAACAGTCTAATATCCATTCTGTGTCACCTGGCAAGTTCTCTGCATGTGCAGCCTATGGAGCCACAATCTGGTCTATGCCAACTAACTAATGTACAACCTTACCTTACCTTACCTGTGCCACCATAATTATACCCTACTTGTGTTACCTGGCTAATAGTCTGCCATTGTTACCTGGATGCTAAGGGTCCTTTGCGTCACTGTCTCTTACAGGCCACGGACCACACCTTCTTACAGAAGTGTCACTACCACCATGGCACCAGCGAGTTGTACAACAAACCTAAAATGCCCCTTCCTGAGTTCGGGATCAAGCATTTTGCTGGGAAGGTCACTTACCAGGTACGTGCAACACGATCTGCATATGGAATTACAGATAGATACAGATATATTGATTATGTTTTGGATTGCGTTGTGATCCTTCACGTTGACCCTTCTGCTGTTATTATTTTCTGTTGTGGCTCAGGCCACGCACACGTCTATTTTTATTGTCCGAGAGACGGGGGAAGTAGAATATTTTCTTCTTTTGTATGTCTTTGCTCTGTTGTCCGTCTCTATCCATCTGTAGCCGTCTCTCCTCCGTTCACCTGTCAGAAAAACATAACTGATGACAGATGGAAATTAAAACTGATGTGTGTGGATGTCTTTACTTTTTACTGTAGATTCTATTTGCGTTGTTTAGCGCTTTGTTTGTGGTTAAAAAAAACCAATGAAAAATTCAGTAGCAATTCTCTGTTGTGGTCTAAGAGAGCGTTTTAAATGTCTCTTTTGTTTTCAGGTCTACAAATTCTTGGACAAAAATTATGACCAAGTCAGACAGGATGTCCTGGATCTTTTTGTCAATAGCAAAATCAAGGTAAGATCTGGGCATTGGCCGTGGGTAACTACTTATATGTGCACTGCACAGTCCGAGTTCTCTCGTTCTGTATTCTGCATAGAATGTTCACAAGCGTTTTTGTTTTCCACGCTGTATTTTTTTTACGGTATTTATTTTACAATGGGATTCTATTAATATCATATCCAGTGGTTAGGTCACGCCCATGCAGAATTCTAAAATTCAGCAGCGTTCTTTAAATTGTATACAAATATTGATGACGGTGTAGCTGACGCATTTCAGAATGTATTGCTTGATTTTCCTAATCACTAATCATTCTAGATGCCTATTAAACTGGCACAATGATTTTTCTCGTGGCAACTATTCTGTAAACCTCTTACACATCTGTTATAGTATTGCTTTGTAAACCTAGTTTGTCAACAGTTCTGTTATAAAATTATTAAATAAATTATTTGTGCCCTAGATTGTTCAATGAGGTACAGAAAAAAATACTATAAAATATTCTGGGTAGTTTTTTATGCACTGTACTGGTAAAACATCACATCATACAGGCGTTCTGTTTCTCTGGAGCTCTAATAATGATTGATATTTAGTGTGTAGCAACACATGATTACCCAGAATCCTTTGTGATTGTCATGTCACATGGTTGTGATATAGCTGATCCAGAACCTTGGTTGAGTGTGTAGCTCCAGATCCATTCTCACATTCTTCGTCTTCTCAGGTGGTGGCCAACCTGTTTTTCAGCCATGCTCAGGTGCTAGCTCAGCAGAAAACGATGATGGGAAAGAGCAGCACAATGACCCGGAAGTACAAAGCTCAAACGGTGGCGGCAAAGTTCCAGCAATCCCTACTGGAGCTGGTGGAGAAGATGGAGAGGTACGGAGATGGAGAGGTGACACAGTGGGGGCAAGATGGGACACATCGATTACGTTTCTGGAAACCTGTTTTTTTTCCATTGTGGGCCTGGTACATATTCGGACCTAAGTCCCTTTCCGTGCCGTATTTTGAGTGGGTATCCTCAGGAACAGACTTTACGCATACTTGCCAACTCTTGGCATTAGCTTCCTGGGAGGTCCGAGGGGCAGGTGGGCGTTTGGGGACGGGGCTCGAAGAATTGCATCATTGGCACCGCCCCTAAACTGTCATAGTCATTTTTGACCTATAACAGTAGGGGAGGTACCACGATGACGCGGAAATTGCGTCACTAAGCCCCACCCTCTCATTTTCCCTTAGCGAGCTGCCGGGATCCGGAAAGTTGTCCTGCTCTCCTGGGAGGACTCCCAGAAATTCGTGAGTCTCCCGGACATTCCGGGAGAGTAGGCAACTATGACTTTACGTCAATAAACACAATTGCATGAAATTCATGTCTGAATCCAATGACACTTATGACTGCTGAGGGAAGGGGCGGGTGAGCGTAGACCATGTGCAGTAAGGACATGCCTAACGCTGCCGATTCAGTCCTGGGTTTATCTTAAGAACGTGTTTTTTAGCCGTATCACTTGCACCAGTTACAGGGCAGGTATAAGTGTCAACTGATAGTGATGACTGTCACGACATTGTCTTGGTATTAAAAATGACATGTATGCGTGCCGTTAGCTAGCACAGAACATGATAAACTGCATAATGTTGATGCCTCTCCATGACACAAAGTATTCTACCGAACTTCACACTCTATCAATAATTAAAGACACGGACACAATGCTTGGTCATAAAGTCACAGTGTATTGATCTTATTAAGCTTATGGTGGCGACGAAAGCCTTTGCAGGTCAGCTACAAACTCGAACCTGAACCAAAATCAGTGTATGGCCGTCCGGCAGGACACTGTAACCAGGGCTCCTCTCTTACGGTTTGGCGGGTACTAAATCTGGCGTCGGAGTGACTGTTCCCCTTCTGGACACACGATGATGTGTCCACACAAAGCAGGTCAAGGGGTCCCCCACACAAAGGCACCATGAGCCAGGGTGCTTCGAAAGGGGCAGTGACCTGCGGACAATCAGCGATAGCACCGTATATGTATTAGTCGCTGACAGCAATAGCTTCCCTGCCGAACTTTGTCTGCTCTGTAAAGGAATTAATATTATGAAGTGTTAATTTATTTGATAGATTTATTTCTTTGCATGTGTTGTGATGGGACTTTATATTGCACATATGCATTCCTCGCCCTCATTCATCCTCCCCTCCTCATACTATGTGTCCCCTGTTTGTCTGCCCCCTCCCTTTAGATTGTAAGCTCTTGCGAGCAGGGTCCTCTTACCTCCTGTCCTCTTCCTCTTATTACCTTTGCCTTCGGCATGGCAGCTTAATTTTGCCCCTTCTCTCTGGGCTCCTGTCCTTGGTCTCCACATCAGCCATTGCCTTCTCACCTTTGTGGCACCCTTTAAATAAAGGATAATAATAATAATAACATGTATGTGCGTATCCTGCCCTGTGTTCTGTCTGCTAACATATGGCAAGTAACGTTTAGGCAGCGCGGACTTACACCCAGATTCAAACTGAAACGTTTCTTGAGATCCGCTTGGAATTGAATATGGTCAGAACTACGCTACAGTTCCGCGCAGGTTGTTTCATATATCAGGCCCTGTGTGTTCCTCATGAACGTAGAGTCAAAGTAGACCTTAAGTTTTTTTTACTCTATAGGTGAGTGGGCTGATAGGTCAAGTGATGCCTCTGACATATATATAAATATATGCAATAAAAGTGTATGTTCTGTCTCCCTACAGGTGCAACCCTTTTTTTGTCCGCTGCATCAAACCCAACAGCAAGAAGGTAAATTAAATGAATGCATTTAGGGCAAACACAAGGGGACTCATTTTGAGTTGTCGCCCTGAACGTACGTAGGACGCAGGCGAGAAGAGGCGTACTTACATGTATTTGCTGAGTCAGACACATCTCAAGAGGGTATCAGTGCCCACACATGGCAGATATACTTTAAGGACACTTACATTAAACACGTTTTGTATATCTCTTAGCTTGTGTTATAACGTAACGTGATAGAGATCTGCTCTATGTCAGCTCTTGTACTGCGTTATACTATTTCCAGGCACCTTCCCTGTTTGAACCGGACGTGGTGAGCAGTCAGCTCAAGTACTCTGGGATTTTAGAGACCATCCGTATTCGGAAGGAGGGGTATCCTGTTCGGATCCCTTTCCACATCTTTCTGAGCAGGTAAAAGAAAATGAATGATGGCTGTTAATGAGAGGATGGGACGATTGGCCAGGTCTAGGATTAAATTGGCAAGTTAAGTTACCATGGATTTCAGTGGTTTGCCTAAGGTACGAATACCACCGTATCATCTATTCCCATTTCAGAACCATTCACCAGATGGAGCTTGGTGGTTTTATATTCCACATTCATGTGTGTGGTAGAGATATTCATTTAAACTGAGCATTTCTTGATATCATGTCAGGCATTCATACTTCTTCTACGAAGAAAGAGTGGAGGTGTTGCCCATAGCAACCAATCAGATTATATCAACCTCTAGAATGTACCAGATAAGTGATAGCTACAATCTGATTGGTTGCTATGGGCAACACCTTCACATTTATTTTAAAAAGGTTTGATAAGTCTACCCTCAAGTCTTCTGCGATCGGAGCACAACATCAGTCTAGGAGTTTGTGCAATATTTGTCCAAATCTGGGTTGTCAAAACAATAGACATATATTTACTCAATGCATCCTGGAATTGTTTCACTATGTGTCTCCACCACAACTATTTGGAGACCATTCCATGAATCTATCACCTTTCCTCCTTACATTACCTTTCGGTCTTCCTTCCTCCAATTTGAAAGTGTGTCCCCTTGTTCTACAAAGCCTCTTCTATATTCTTCGTCAGTCAGTCAATCCTTGTGTGTTGATATCGTTCAGTGGTAGAGAGCTATTGGAGAAGAAGCAAACCAAAAAAATAAAATTAAAAATACATGTTTGTTTCATCTCATACCTAGCAAGTACTGACTGGTTCCAGCTTCGGTCAGCCATCGTCTAGCAATGGTTCATGGCTGAAACCGGTGACCATTTGACACCTATAAGGACAGATTCAGCTGTCTGCCTTGAAACTTATCTCTTATCTCTAGGTATCGCTGTGTCATGGACCTTGGTCGTAACATCCGTGTGGACGGGCAGATATGTGTCACTGTGCTGAGAAAGCTGTGTCCCTCCGCTAACCCCACCATGTACTGTATCGGAGTGAGCAAGGTGACTCTTACAACTTTATGTTTGTTAGAGAGACCATACTATTGTCATGGAGGATCAGAAGAAAAAGTTGGAGCTGTCAGACTAAATATAGAGCTACATGTGGCGGCAGAGCTTACTAAATTAAGATAAATAACGATAATTTGCAACTCGTATTTTTTAATAATTGGGGAATAAGAAATCATCTGTGATCCTCTCCTTTAAGCTATGAGTGGCCCCGTCTATCAGTGGTGGACCAGGAGATAGGCTTACTCTGCCGGTACTGCCCGCACTCACATTACTCTCCCTTCTCTATGTCCTCTTGAGCTCTTTATGAAGGAGAATCTCTACCAGCAACTGGAGAGCAAACGAGACCAACTGATGAACAAGGCGGCCGTGACTCTCCAGCGCTATAGCCGTGGGTTCCTCACCCGGAAACGTTTCAAAACCCTGCGATACAGGATTATTCAGCTCCAGGCTCTGGCCCGGGGCTACTTGGCCAGGTACAAGGAACAAGTATGCCTAGATGACCTTATAATGCTTCAGTGGTGGTCTTGTACTTTTATATGGTCACGGTAGTCTTTGATTGCCTCTGCATTCCATGTAATTTACAATAGGAGGATGCATTATCCCATATTGTGCACAAACACTAGTAAATTAATTTGTAAATTAACAGTGCTTTTCTGATGTCATCACTTAACTTGTGTACTACATGGAATAACACATCCGCTTCTTGTAGTTTTCTAATGGTATGAGAAGTCATTGGCTAATACCCTATGTATAAGCACCAGCTTACAACATTATATGGTCACATAACTCCTTGGTGACATCTAATATACTTTTAGTTCTTGCTATGGAGGTTGTTTATATATTCACTTATTTACTTATAATTTATTAATAACATTCAATGACCTAAGTCAGTGGTTTGAGTGGGTATGATTAAATAACTTAACCACCTCCGCCAACTAGCCGAGCTGCATGGGTCCAACGCACCACCATGCTTTGGGTCCGTGGGGCAATGCATCTGATTGGGTGGCTTCAGTACCGTTTTGCATATCAGTTGTATTAAATTACAACCTTCAAAGCAGCCTGTGGACTTTCAAACCTCTCCAGGTTTTCGCACCTGGAAAATCCACCATCTTGGTAGGGTCAGTAGTTCTTGACTCTTTAGGGAATCAGACCCTTGCAGTTTTACTAGTTGGAGAGAAAAGGGTTTATCGATTATTTGCCTAGAGTCCTTTTTAATGATGCACGATGCCTTGAGTATGTATAGCTGTTATGACGACTAATCGTTTGCTGTGCTATAACTGTTCTATCGAAAACTTGTTTATGTCGAAAAAGAGAGTTTTTTATTTTTTAATTTTTTTAGCAATTTCACCATGTTTATTATTCCCCCTTTTTCTGTCACTTGCAGACAGAGGTTTAAAAACTGGAGGAAGAGTATGATGAAGTTTCGAGCTTTGGTCCATATGTACGTGAACCGGAGACGATACCTGAGGGTAAACATGATATGTTATTATTGTCAGTCACATCTCTGGCATTATTGTGCCACAGGGAAGGCCCCATGTACAGAAAACGTGAGACCACTATGACGGTCGGGGTGTAACTAGAATTATGTGAGAGGGACAACCGCCCTGGGAGCAAAGGAAAAGGTGTGCATTGAAATTAATATTTTAGGTGACTTTGGTTACAGTTGAGAGCACGAGGGAATCCATTTTCCTTCTAGCCCCTGGCGCTAACATTTGTAGTTACATCATTCATCACCTGTATAAGGACCTTCATGGCTATAAACTGTTTTATAGTTCTGTTAATGTGTACACATCACCTAAACACCACGGAGGCAGCCATTTTGTCAGCTGAATCAATATGAATGAGACGCAGCCTATTGGTTACCTAGCAACCGGCGATAGCGCCGGGGCGGACCAAAGGTACACGCTCTAGTAAATAATTTGCAAATGAACAGTGTTATTCTGATGCCAACACTTCATTATCAATTACTTGTGTATTACATGGAATAACACACTCCCTCTTGTAGATTTATATTGGTATAAGAAGACTAAATGGTACATTATTTAAAAGCACCCACAATACTTACATATTTATTATCATTTATTAATGAAAAGCATAGCGTGCCATCAGCAACAACTATTCGGTGGTGCCTTGTGGTCAACCACTCAAAAGTAGCTCAGTCTCTCTGATCGAAGGGTAATGCTGGGATAGGAGCCTCCACCTATGTGGGTGTTGCTATCACTGAGGCTGGTGGAGAGGTACAACAAGGGTGAAAATAATAGGGGCTAGGTCATCTTCTAAGGTAGATAAATGACGAAGCGTGTATTTACTATGTACAGTCTCTACCTATCACATAAGTCTCACAGAGCAGGAACCATTATCTCCGTCTCAGATACGTTCATCTTTCCTTTGAGCTCCACTTCTCTCGAGGTCAACACCATATTCTCAGATCAACTCCTCTCCGTTCCCCTTTCTTTCTCAACTCTTTATACCCAAAGGGAGTCACCCACACTCCTCCACCCCTAGGGGCAGTTACGTAGCTAAGCCAGGTCACGAAATGTAAAGATGGGCATGCCAGTAACTAGTTGTAATTTTACAGTTGAAACTGAACCAGGAACTATATATTCTTACAGATTCTTCCCATGGGGCTGCCACCACCAGAGGTCCCCAACTAGGGGAACCACCGTCCCTTACCAAGGACAGATATGAATAACACATGTCAGACATGGCTGTCTGATAGGGCCCAGGTGACATGGGGAGATGTAGATTTGATGTAATCATTTCACCTGGTCCCCATAGCCAGGTACAAAAACCCCTATAACTCCCACGTGGACCTCTCATGAACCTCTGAAAAATCTAACATTCATACAACAACCTGAGCAAAAGGCTAATTGCATTGCACAATTACTGTCACGATTCAGGAGTATTTCTTACAGGTTTTGGCACTACTCACCAAAGAGGCGCAGAGTCTAACGTGTCCCAGGTCTTCACCAGGAACCCCCGCAAGGAAGTATGGTCTTAGCTGCGGGAACACGCAGGTCGCGGTCCTCAGAGGGAGCAACCAGTGAAGCGATAGAATGGAAGCGGTGTCAGGCAGGCCGGGTCAGAACCGATAGATCAGTAGATGCCACAGGGGAAATCCAATGTCCGTAGTCAGGAGCAAGACGGGTCAGGTATCAGAAGCGCAGAAGAATGGTCACACTAGCCGAGGTCAATTCACAGGGAGCACAGAATAGGAATGGTCAGGAACAAGCCGGGTAATACACAGGAGTCACAGATATAAAGTCACAGGAACGCTGGAGCAAGGATATGACCTAATACTCTTGCACTCATCATGTGCCAGAGTCTGCTTTATATCTGGGACACAGGGGGCAGGACTACCTACGGCGGTGGTGGCGCTGAACACCACCGCCGGATACTGAGGCAACGGGACGCGCAGCTGCCGGGAACCGGAAGTGACGGTCGCTTGCCTAGCAACCGGCCGTCTATTGCTGGAAGAGAGCGCCCGTCCCTGTGCGGAGGAAGAGACACAGGGACGGCGCGTGACAATTACTTATATGTTCTGAAAGCTGATAGCTTGGATGATATCACAGAATCTTCCCAGGAGCACACTGAGTATGCTTCTGGCAGTACATGGAATGTTGACTATTCATAGCTGACATGTAGAAAGGAAAATATAGAAGACACTATATAGCACACCTCCCAAGGGTCCTGAATTTGGTGCTACATCCTGATTAGCGGGCCATGAATGGGGCAGGGTTTAAAAAGTGGGTGGGATTTTATTTTGCCCACTTGTGGGTGGAGTGTCGTTGGAGAGGTAGCAGTGCTTGTTTTGTCCCGATTTCATGTCTCTAAATGTTGGGAGGTATGATATAGCTCTAATACACTATAAATGGAACAGATTCAGATTTAGTTATATGCTGTCTGTTCAGATTTATATTTGTGTATAGAGCGTTTTTAAAAATCTTTTTGGCGTTGATAAGATTTTGCATGAAACACTCCCATGCTTTAATCAAATAATTTAATAACTAACGCTGCACTTACATGCAAAATTTGCAGTAAACTCCAGCAACCAATCAGACGCTTGCTTTCATGATCTCGCATGCGCTAGACGGATAAAAGCTGCAAATTGGTCTTTGCGGTTCAGAAAATTTTGCATCTAAGTGCAGTCTTAGCCAATCAGTCCGTCAATCTTGTGCAACATGACAACTCCTAATTTGTACAGTAAAATTTATCTGGGGGGACCAAAGTCTTTATTGTAAGCTCATTTGTCTCTTACATCTAAAACTACGTGTTTTTATTTTCAAAGTGACAATGCATTCTCTGTATTTCCTCCTGTTAGCCATGCAAGTGTTAAATACACAGTACAGTTATATGAATAAATTTTAAACGCGTGCATATCCTCAAATTTCTAATTTATCATTTGTAATAAAAAAAGAATACTTTGACCTTAGTTAATAAACAATTGAAAGGGGCCTGGTTTACTTAAACTACTTCCAGGGTTATTGTGAGGTTACCGTAACAATTTATAATAAGATGTGAAACCGTAGAGTGATACTGAGTATCACTATATGAAGATCTGTGTGTATAGCTTGTATGGAGTACAGCAGACAGTGTGTAAGAGTCACAGGTGGCTATACTTGGATATCTCACAAAATAGAGGATAAAGCATATTGTAGTGATAACATTGTCTTGTTTCAGTGGAATGACAGGAGCATAGAATGTTCTGTATTCAGCAGACACAGAGAGAAGGTTGGCTGTATGTTAGCTTATGTGTCACTGCAGTGGACCCTTTTCACCTAAATACCTATAAATAATTATGACCGTACCTGGGCTGGACCCAGGCCGCACCCAGCTGTGCAGTGACAGACGTCTCACAGAGAGCAGGGAAGGACATTATGAAGTCTGTACGCTTTGCCCCAAATGTGCCGAGGCTCAGTGTGAGTCACACAGGATGATTTGGGGAGGTGGGGGAGCTGGTAGGATTGTGGGGTCAAAGACACGGGAATAAGCACATACAAATTACTAGCAGGATAGGCTGCAGGTGCTGTGTTTCTGGGTGTGGAATGTATCTCACCTGGGTATTGCTCCCACTCTTCCCTATGTTTGCAGATGAAGGCTGAGGCTCGCAGACTGGCTGAGGAAGAGCGTAAGAAAGCCGAGCAGGTGAGTTCTGCATTTTTACTAAACCTAGTTGTCGCTATACTGTTGGTGGGTTTTAATGTCCAGTCATAATTGTCGGATATGGACCCACTCCACCTGCAGAATTTTGTTAGAGGAGACTCCGTAGATCCCTCCTTATCCTTCCGATATCACCTGTATTCCTGCTTTGGTCCCACTGGAACAATATGAAGTAAATACTGTTGATTCGCTGCTTCTGTGATAGGCTCTTCAAACACAGGTTCTTAAAACTTACCAAAGTTCTAAAATATTTTTTAGGGAGACTATAGATCCATCTAAGTAGTCACAAGATGAACTGTCTAGGTAGACTTTGGCCAACTACAACGCCCAACTTGATATTTTAACTGAATAAGGTTATAATGTATTTAATTCTGAATTTTAAATACATTTCTTCAATCAATATTAACTTATAAAGACTGGAGAGCAGGAAACGGGAGAGGAATTATACTGTGTATTTGGTGAATAATGGGAATTACAGTCAGTTCCAGAGTTACCTATTTAGAAGATTCGACTCTCCCTGGCAAGTGTGGACAGTCCGAAACTATATGTTTGTACCCCTTGAATCAATAGAAAGAACGTCACAAAATGTATACTGTATGTATCAATGGTGATAGAATACCTGGAAGCCTGTAGCCCATATCATATATACAGATAAAGTTTATTTGTCTCTTATCTGTTGGAAGTGTCAGAATCTGATTGTATTTCCTGTTTGAGTCTGTTTACTGAAGCTTCTTCAATACTAGGAAATAAGACTATAGTCCATGGTTCTCCAGCTGTGTTTAGACAACAGCTCAAGATACAGCCTCACATTGCTGCTGCTTGGACAAAGAGCACTAATCAGAAGATATGTTCTCTTATCTCTCCAGGAGCTGACTAAGAGAGAGGTGTTTAATGTAACCCATCTGGATATCCCAGCAGAGCTGGCCGGGCTTCTCCGCTCAGCAACAGGTAAAGTGCCCGACTCATGTATTTTCTACACAAGATTTAACTCTCGGTCTTTACTGAGCGCACTAGATCGCAATCGTGCCATTTGCAGGTGGAGCTCACATTCATATACATACTTGTGCCAATATCTGAAGGATAAGGCCGTGCCTGTGACTATTAGCCGATGTCTGGTGAGATGCGGTCATCGTCTGAGTCTACCATTTCGTCCTGACAAATGATAGATCCCAATCAGATGTTGATCGACATTTGACATGTGGCTAGTTAGGTCTAAAACGTCCGAATGGGCCATCAAAGTCACAGCGTGTATGGACACCTTAAGGGAAACACGTCCAGCAAAGCCTACAGCATGTACCTATAGATATATTTCCCAATTTCATGTTCATGTATTGGTGGCATATCCACACAACACGGTGGGAGGGGGGGAATCTGGTGTTGTGGCCAGCACTTCTGGCATTTTGTACCACCCCGAGAGACCCCTTCTCCTCCCCTAAAACCAAAATCCATTGCAATGCAGAGCAGAAGTGAGCAAGATATACCTCCCAACCCTCCGACCCGATCTGGACAAAGCTGTACCAATCAGAACGGTGGGACAGAGCCCTAAAATCGATATTGTTCCATCTAAATCAAGACAGTTGGTAGGTATGCTATAGGGACAATGGGACAAGAGAGCTTTTCCCCTTCCTATTTGAGGTCATGGAGTGGGACAGAAGGATTCCTTACCTAGGAATACCTCCAGTGTATATCCAGCCCAGAGTCCGCTTATTTATTGGTCAAGTCTTCCATAACTCTGCACCAATGTTAGCCACACTCATGTCATGTGAAAGGTATAAGAGCTGTCAAAATGATGGAGCATGGGTCAGAAGTTGCCGAAAAGATCTATACGTCAATTATTGGCTAAATTTACGTATAAGGAATAATGAACTCTGAAATAAAAACCCATTTTTTCAATGACAGAATCCATATAAAGTGTCTCCATTGCCTACAGACAGTACTGATATTCATAAGAATGCAGCATCAGTAGGAACCAGTGACATCACAGAAGCATGGTGTGATGTCACTGCTTCCCACAGAAGGGACAGGCTGCATTCACAGGAGCATTGGTTCAGACCACAAAGTGTCTGCCTCCACTGTGTGTAGTGGGTGGGTACATCATCCTGCAAACTAAAGTGTGTCATATAGGGAAGCAAGTGATTTCTAATCAATACTAGTAAAATTGCAATATTTAATCCTGAATCCTGCTCTTTTCTTCCCTCAGCTCAGAAGAACCTCATGCTGGAGAGTGTTAGTCCTAGTCACACCCCCAGGCTGCAGGCTGACTCCCAGCTCACTCTGCCCCTCGACATCAACAACTACCCCATGTTCAAATATGTGCGAGTTTTCTTCAGGGTAAGAGATAGGATCACATGAGCTATGGCTATTTTCTCTTGGATATATATTGACTTTAAGACACTATTTGTCTTATATGGAGTCGGGTTAGCCATGTATATATGTTTACCCATACAGCACATGGGATTGTTGTGGGTATTTTACACTTTGCAATAATATCTCAAGATCACACTTGATTTTCAGATGAGAGCCTGTACTCTGAGATCTACCATAAAGTTCTGCATGTATCTACCATACATGGTATCTACCACAAAGCCTTGCATGGTAGGTTTCTACCATAAAGTTCTGCATGGTATCTACCATAAATGGTATCTACTACAAAGCCTTGTATGGTAGGTTTACTTTCTACCATAAAGTTCGGTATGGTATCTACCATACATGGTATCTACCACAAGGCCTTGAATGGTAGGTTTCTAGCATAAAGTTCAGCATGGTATCTACTATACATGGTATCTACTACAAAGCCTTGCATGGTAGGTGTCTACCATAAAGTTCTGCATGGTATCTACCATACATGGTATCTACTACAAAGCCTTGTATGGTAGGTGTCTACTATAAAGTTCAGCATGGTATCTACCACAAGGCCTTGAATGGTAGGTTTCTACCATAAAGTTCTGCATGGTATCTACCATAAATGGTATCTACCACAAAGCCTTGAATGGTAGGTTTCTACCATAAAGTTCTGCATGGTATCTACCATAAATGGTATCTACCACAAAGCCTTACATGGTAGGTTTCTACCATAAAGTTCTGCATGGTATCTACTACAAAGCCTTGTATGGTAGGTGTCTACTATAAAGTTCTGCATGGTATCTACCCTCTCAATGCATGTGTGTAGGGCTCAGCTTTTGTCGCAAAGTTTGGAATAGAGAAACCTTTGGTTCATTCAGATTTTCTGTTTCCAACATACAATCCCCCTTGTTAAAGTTGTATGATAATCCCACAGGAGGACATGGTTGCCAGTTTCTCATGAGCTGTCACCTTGCAAAGTCTTTCCCATAATAGTTTGTTCCCATAATCATGTTTAATATTCTGTTTGTACCAATGGGCCATCTACTTGCTCATCCTCATCATCACCGATGAATTGTATGGCACCACAAATTACGAAGCAGTGGAACATCAGTGTAAAAATCACACGAATACAAGTTAAACATAATAAAATATGTGAGTACAAATAGAAGCACAAATTACACAAGGACAGCTACAAGTAGCACATAATCAGGTACAAATTACGAAGTACAGTTTTAACATACAACCATAACACTCAAACAAAAAAAGTTAAGTGAAAAACGTAACAGATAAATTAAAAGTAGACCAAGAAGGTGGGGATATGAGACATAGGATAGAGAAGGCCCAGCTCGTGAAAGCTTAAAGTCTACATGTTCTTGCCACACCAGCCAAAAATTGCCAGGCTTACTACCATGTTACGATCAGAGGATTCATGATAATCACACGTCTCCTCTCTTCTGCAGGAACCTCTTTTTGGGATGTTGACAATGATACTTGGATCGTCTCTACTTCCTGTGGAAGATGAGCTAAAGCCACAAGCCATTACCGCCTTCAAACTAGTGAGTATTAGTAGTCACTGTATTTTATTAGTGGCATTTCTACCCTATAGAGGTTCATGCTTGTTTTTGTAAAGTTACAATAACGGGCAATAATCTAAACTAGTCACAGTTAACCAAATGGTTCTAATCGTCTTTTTTGAAAACAATCAGCCCAGGAATTTACGTATCCCCATGTGCCCATGTGTATCCACCAGATTTCTTGCACATTTCCATGTGATGTTCGCTTGGTCTTCTCTCTTTATAATCCAGGTACTGAGGTTCATGGGTGACCCGTTCCTTGATGGAGCCCAGGAGATCTTGTTTGGAAATTACATAATCCAAAAGGGGTTGACTAATATGGGGCTTCGGGATGAGATCCTGGCTCAAATAGCCAATCAGGTGTGGCAGAACACCAACCCAAACAACGAGGAACGTGGCTGGTACCTCTTGGCATCCTGTCTCAGCAGCTTTGCACCTTCCCCCAACCTGGACAAGTATCTCCTCAAGTAAGAGTCTCGGCTGTGCTATCTGTTAAATCAGAACTTACCATCGATTTATAGTAACAACACAAAATGAAAACCATTTAGGAATGGGTCTGTGCTTAAAATATCTACAAATATAGCAGATTTCAATTTGCTTTAATCATATAAAAATATGTTAGTGGACAGAACAACATAGACAAGGGACGAAGAGACACACAAAATTATAGGCTATCAGGTCATTGATAAATCACATGGAACTGCATCAAAATGACGACACAAGACGTACATTGGAACAGAGTATAATATAGCAGAAATGTATAAACCTGAATTTGATATTTAATATATTCCAAGATGCAGTATAATGATGCCGCAAATGGCACAAATAGGGTTCTAATGATGTTTTGTTTGTTTTTTTTTATTTACAAAATACATTACCTTCCTATCTACGGTAACACAAAGTGATCAGAAATTCTCCATCAATAATGTGTGTTTTCCCAGGTATGTTTCGGACTATGCCTACAACGGGTATAAACCAGTATGCCAACATAAACTGGTCCTGGCAATACAGAAATCCCAGCAGGGGTCTGAAACAGCGAGGACCTTCCCTCCTTGTTTACTGGAGTGGACGGCGAGCAGGGAGAGAGCCAATATGGCTCTGGATATCCATTGCTTTGATGGTATGTTACACCGGGATATAAGTAATACAATAAGAACGATATAATACATCATAGGCAAACCGAGGGGGGGGGGGTTCCTAGTGCCTGGAAACCCCCCTCCAAGCATGGGGCACTGTGTAATTGAGTTGTAAGAAGACAAAAAAAATGCTTTAAGAGATTTAGTACACCCATTATAAAGATCTGACACCTTTTGCAGAGCTTTGTGGGTACATTTCAATTGTATCCCAAATGTAGAGTGTGTTTGGGACCAGAGGGAGCCACAGTATAGGGTGGAACATTAAAGCCTTCCATAACAGCAGGGCACTGACCACTCCAAGGGGTAAATGTATCAAGCTGAGAGTTTTCTGGCAGGTTTGAAAAATGGAGATGTTGCCTATAGCAACCAATCAGATTCTAGCTGTCATTTTGTAGAATGTAGGGATGTGCACCGGCGACTTTTGAGGTCTCGTGTTTTGTGTTTTGGATCCGGATTTTCGTTATTTTTGAGGTTCGGATTTGTCTCGCAAAACACTTGACGAAAGGTCTCGGTTCGGATTTAAGGTATTGGATTCGGATTTTTTTTGAAAAAAACATAAAAAGTTTAAAAATCAAGTTTTTGGGCTTATTTTCACTCCTAGGCTATTATTAACCTCAATAACATTCAATAACAAGCATTTCCACTAATTTACAGTGTATTCTGAACACCTCACAATATAGTTATTAGTCCAAAACGTTGCAACAAGGTATCTTTCTGGACTGCGTAGAGGAGTGGGTCACCACAATATATATTAAAAACCCTGAACTTTTATGATTCGCACCAATAATTGTACCTGGACTGCGTAGAGGAGTGGGTCACCACAATATATTAAAAACCCTGAACTTTTATGAATCGCACCAATAAATGTACCTGGACTGCGTAGAGGAGTGGGTCACCACAATATATATAATAAGAAAACCATCAACTGGTTTGATTCGCACCAATAAATGTACCTGGACTGCGTAGAGGAGTGGGTCACCACAATATATTAAAAACCCTGAACTTTTATGAATCGCACCAATAAATGTACCTGGACTGCGTAGAGGAGTGGGTCACCACAATATATATAATAAGAAAACCATCAACTTGTTTGATTCGCACCAATAAATGTACCTGGACTGCGTAGAGGAGTGGGTCACCACAATATCTTAAAAACCCTGAACTTTTATGAATCGCACCAATAAATGTACCTGGACTGCGTAGAGGAGTGGGTCACCACAATATATATAATAAGAAAACCATCAACTTGTTTGATTCGCACCAATAAATGTACCTGGACTGCGTAGAGGAGTGGGTCACCACAATATATTAAAAACCCTGAACTTTTATGAATCGCACCAATAAATGTACCTGGACTGCGTAGAGGAGTGGGTCACCACAATATATATAATAAGAAAACCATCAACTGGTTTGATTCGCACCAATAAATGTACCTGGACTGCGTAGAGGAGTGGGTCACCACAATATATTAAAAACCCTGAACTTTTATGAATCGCACCAATAAATGTACCTGGACTGCGTAGAGGAGTGGGTCACCACAATATATATAATAAGAAAACCATCAACTTGTTTGATTCGCACCAATAAATGTACCTGGACTGCGTAGAGGAGTGGGTCACCACAATATCTTAAAAACCCTGAACTTTTATGAATCGCACCAATAAATGTACCTGGACTGCGTAGAGGAGTGGGTCACCACAATATATATAATAAGAAAACCATCAACTTGTTTGATTCGCACCAATAAATGTACCTGGACTGCGTAGAGGAGTGGGTCACCACAATATATTAAAAACCCTGAACTTTTATGAATCGCACCAATAAATGTACCTGGACTGCGTAGAGGAGTGGGTCACCACAATATCTTAAAAACCCTGAACTTTTATGAATCGCACCAATAAATGTACCTGGACTGCGTAGAGGAGTGGGTCACCACAATATATATAATAAGAAAACCATCAACTTGTTTGATTCGCACCAATAAATGTACCTGGACTGCGTAGAGGAGTGGGTCACCACAATATATATAATAAGAAAACCATCAACTTGTTTGATTCGCACCAATAAATGTACCTGGACTGCGTAGAGGAGTGGGCACTGGGCACCACAATAAAATATATAAAAAACCTTCAACAGGTCTGCATTACACTACACATACGGCTGCTCCTCCATCCTCTCCATCATATACATGTTGGAGTTTTAGCATGTGACAACCTCTTGTTTTTGATAATGTCAGTGCATTTTGAATATTTTTCAATTTGCCCCACACCACTGAATGTACTTTATCTATGATACGCATCTATCTATCTTGACTGCGTAGTGTGGTGGCCCCGGTACACAATTTGGTACCGGGGCCACAATAAAATAAATACACCCTCCACGTGTCAGAATTCCACCAAACAAGTATCTGGACTGCGTAGTGGGGTGGCCCCGGTACCCAACTTGATACCGGGGCCACAATAAAATAAATACACCCTCCACGTGTCAGAATTCCACCAAACAAGTATCTGGACTGCGTAGTGGGGTGGCCCCGGTACCCAACTTGATACCGGGGCCACAATAAAATAAATACACCCTCCACGTGTCAGAATTCCACCAAACAAGTATCTGGACTGCGTAGTGGGGTGGCCCCGGTACCCAACTTGATACCGGGGCCACAATAAAATAAATACACCCTCCACGTGTCAGAATTCCACCAAACAAGTATCTGGACTGCGTAGTGGGGTGGCCCCGGTACCCAACTTGATACCGGGGCCACAATAAAATAAATACACCCTCCACGTGTCAGAATTCCACCAAACAAGTATCTGGACTGCGTAGTGGGGTGGCCCCGGTACCCAACTTGATACCGGGGCCACAATAAAATAAATACACCCTCCACGTGTCAGAATTCCACCAAACAAGTATCTGGACTGCGTAGTGGGGTGGCCCCGGTACCCAACTTGATACCGGGGCCACAATACCTCCTCCAAACATGCTACAGACAATTCGTCATTGAGATCCCATTAAGTATGTTAAAGACAGACAGGGTCCAAGTGTTATTAGTTGACTTTGTAAGAAAAAAACTGTCCCTGTTGCACATAGTCGTGCAATGAAGACTTACTTTTTCATTTAAAGGCACGATCTTTCAAGTGTAGTGTTTGTAAGTCTAAGTCATATTATACTTTTGGTAAAATTGGTTTTTTTGGTTCCTCTTTATGTTAATTAATTAGTAATAGAATTAAAGTAGGAAATAGAATTAAATAGAATTAAAGTAGGAAATAGAGTGGTATAGAGTTGTAGTGTGGTATAGATAGAGTGGTCCACACAATATAATAATAAAACCCTCAACTGGTCTGAATTCCACCAAACAAGTATCTTGACTGCGTAGTGTGGTGGCCCCGGTACACAATTTGGTACCGAGGCCACAATATAATTAAAAAACCCTCCACGTGTCGGAATTCCACCAAACAAGTATCTGGACTGCATAGTGGGGTGGCCCCGGTACCCAATTTGATACCGGGGCCACAATACCTCCTCAAAACATGCTCCAGACAATTCGTCATTGACAGACCCCAGACAGACAGGGTCGTAGTGTTACTGTTTGACTTTGTAAACCCAAAAAAATGTCCCTGTTGCACTTGCACATAGTCGTGCAATCAAGACTGACTTTTTCATTTAAAGGCACGATCTTTCAAGTGTCAGAAAGAGAGAGAAGACACAGGAGAGGAGAGTTGTAGCTGGGGACCTGGGGTGGAAGCTCCCAGGCTCCCCCAGCATTGCCTGGAAGTCTGAGCGTGGTGACTGAGCCAGGGCAAGGAATGTGTGCCCTGGATGAGGGGGAGAACTCCATGCCACTATAGTGAACCCAAGAGAGAGGGGGACACTGCACATGGAAGAGGCCCTGGAGTGAGGGCTGCTACAAGAGGCATGGTAGCTGTAGTGTCAGATCCTGAGGCTGAGAGTACACAGAGTGACGTGTCAGAGCACAGGAGACATTATCCCCGCAGAGGAGGGATGAGCTGCAGTTGAGAGGTCTGCTGTTGAAATAGGACATGCACACTTTAACAAACCAATCATTTCAGCGACAGGGCCTACCAAACAACTTTGACTGAAATGATTGGTTTGTTTGGGCCCCCACACCAAAAAAGCTATTCATCTCTCCCTGTACAGACTAAACAGGCTCTACTGAGGCAAGATGTCGTCCTCATCCTCAACCTCTGATTCCTCTCCCCCTACAGTGTCTACTTCCTCCTCATCACACATTATCAATTCGTCCCCGCTGGACTCCACAACCACAGGTCCCTCTGTAGTATCTGGAGGGCAGTGCTGTACTTCATTGAGGAATTGATTATTCATTTTTATAAACATCATTTTTTCAACGTTGTGAGGAAGCAACCTCCTTCGCCGCTCACTGACCAGGTTCCCCGCTGCACTAAAAACTCTTTCCGAGTACACACTGGAGGGGGGACAACTCAGGTAAAATAGAGCCAGTTTGTACAGGGGCTTCCAAACTGCCTTTTTTTCCTGCCAGTAACAATATGGACTGTCTGACATGTCTACTTGGATGGTGTCAGCAAAGTAATCATCCACAATTTTTTCTATTGTGACAGCATCCAATGCAGCGAGAGTAGACATGTCTGCAATGGTTGGCAGGTCCTTCAGTCCGGACCAGATGTTATCAGCATCCCCGCCAGTGCCTCTTTTGGGAAAACTGAGCTTTTTCCTCGCAGCCATAGATGTGGAAGAAAATGAGGGTGGAGCTGTTGGCATGTCACGGTCCTCTTCAGAGGACAATCTCCTGACCAGCAGGTCTTTGCACCGCTGTAGATTTGTGTCCGCCGGAAACAGAGACACAACATACGCTTTAAACCGAGGATCGAGCACGGTGGCCAGAATGTATTCCTCTGACTTTAAAAGAGTGACCACCCTCGGATCCTGGCAAAGCGTACGAAGGGCTACATCCACAAGAGCTACATGCTTGCTGTAATCGCAATGGCTTACCAGCTCCTCCCTCACTTTCTCCAGCTGCTTCTGCAACAGCCTGATCAGGGGAATGACCTGACTCAAGCTGGCAGTGTCGGAACTGACTTCTCGTGTGGCAAGTTCAAATGGCTGCAGAACCTTGCACAACACGGAAATCAGTCTCCACTGCGCTTGACTCAGGCGCATCCCCACTCCTTTGCCTATGTCGTAGGTGGCTGTGTAGGCCTGAATGGCCTTTTGCTGCTCCTCCATCCTCTGCAGCATATAGAGGGTGGAGTTCCAGCGCGTCACAACCTCTTGTTTGAGGTGATGGCAGGGCAGGTTCAAGCTTTTCTGATGTGCCTCTAGTCTGCGGTAGGCACTGGCTGAATGCCGAAAGTGTCCAGCAATTTTGCGGGCCACCGCAAGCATCTCCTGCACACCCCTGTCACTCTTGAGGTAATGCTGCACCACCAAATTAATGGTGTGGGCAAAACATGGGACGTGCTGGAAATTGCCCATATTTAATGCCCGCACAATGTTACTGGCATTGTCTGACACCACAAATCCCCATGAGAGTCTAAGTGGGGTAAGCCACTGGGAGATAATTTCCCTCATTTTCTCTAATATGTTGGCAGCGTTGTGCCTCTTATTAAAGCCTGTAATGCACAATGTTGCCTGCCTTTGCATGAGCAGCCATTTTGTAGATGCTGCTACTGATGCAGCTGTTGCTGTTGCTGCGGAAGGGGATGCATCTACCCAGTGGGCTGTCACAGTCATATAGTCCTTCGTTTGCCCAGAACCACTTGTCCACATGTCCGTGGTTAAGTGGACAGTGGGTACAACCGCATTTTTAAGAGCACTGAGGACACTTGATCGTACTTCTCTGTACATTTTTGGTATCGCCTGCCTAGTGAAGTGGAATCTCGAGGGGATTTGGTACCGGGGACACAATACCTCCATCAACCCTCTAAATCCCACTCCACTGATGGCGGACACCGGGCGCACGTCTAACACCAACATTGCAGTTACAGCCGCAGTTATACGCTTTGCAATAGGGTGACTACTATCGTATTTGGTGGTCATGGCAAACGACTGTTGGACGGTCAATTGTTTGGTGAAAGACTTAGCGGTCTTACGACTTCCCCTCTGGGAAGATGACCGACTAACAGCAGCAACAGCAGCAGTGGCAGTAGTAGGCGTACCGCTGCAGGATTCCTCGGATGAATCCCGTATTGAGGAGGACTCAGTCTGGCTGGTGACTTGGGCTGCAGGACTGAATCTGATGGAGATTGTGGAGGAAGTTGACGAGGAGGGTGTTGCTGGTGTGTATCCAACTGGACCACGGGATTTAGGTGTCCCTGTACCGATGAGGGTCCTAGCCCCAGTTCCTGAACTAACCACTGAACTATGAAGGTTATTCAGGTGACGTATAAGGGAGGATGTTCCTAGGTGGGCAAGATCCTTACCCCTGCTTATTTGAGCTTTACATAAGCTACATATTGCCATACATTGGTTGTCTGGATTTGGATAAAAATAACTCCAGACCGAAGAGGTGCATTTTTTGGTCTTCTGACCAGGCATGACGATGGGCTTTTTCATCCCATGGACATCAGCTGTTTCCCCCCCTGGTGCCTCATTTACAATAACCACATCACCATCCTCATCATCAAGTTCCTCCACAGCGCCAGCTACATCATCAATAGCCTCCTCCCGAGCCACCTCTTCCCGTACAGTGATGGGAAGGTCAGGCTTGACAACCACCAACACGCTTGGACTCGCCTTGGGGATTTGTGATAATTTCTCTTTAGAAGGCAGAGTTGTTTGCTGTTTTGTTGCTGACAGCATAACTCTCTTCAATTTTTTGTAGGGGGGGGGAGGAGGAGGAGGGCTAAGATCCGTGGGTGAAGCTGAACCACTAGTCATGAACACGGGCCAGGGCCTAAGCCGTTCCTTGCCACTCCGTGTCGTAAATGGCATATTGGCAACTTTACGTTTCTCCTCAGATGATTTTAAGTTTCTCTTTTTGCTACTTTTTCTTAACTTGGGCTTTTTGGATTTTACATGCCCGGTACTACGAGATTGGGCATCGGGCTTGGAAGACGACGTTGATGGCATTTCATCGTCTATGTCATGACTAGTGGCAGCAGCTTCAGCATTAGGAGGAAGTGGGTCTTGATCTTTCCCTACTTTATCCTCCAAATTTTTGGTCTCCATTATATGTAGCACAAGATACTGCAGAATGTGTGAACTTGGTAATATTGCAGTACCAATGGACTTATAATGCTGGATTGGTTTTGCAAATTTGGTTATAATTATTATATATATTTTTTTTTTTTTAAATTTTTTATTTTTTTTTACTTTTTTTTTATTTTTTACAAACTTGGGAATAATGGGGAAATAACTATGCCCTTAGAAGCACAGAGCACAGGACACAGCACCACTGGACTGAACAGGACACGGCACAGGACCCAGCAGCACTACGGAACTCAGCAGGACAGAGCACAGGACACAGCACCACTGGACTGATACTGCAGAATGTGTAAACTTTGTAATATTGCAGTACCACTGGACTTTTACTGCTGAATGTGTGAACTTGGTAATATTGCAGTACCAATGGACTTATAATGCTGGATTGGTTTTGCAAATTTGGTTATAATTATTATATATATTTTTTTTTTTTTTAATTTTTTATTTTTTTTTACTTTTTTTTTATTTTTTACAAACTTGGGAATAATGGGGAAATAACTATGCCCTTAGAAGCACAGAGCACAGGACACAGCACCACTGGACTGAACAGGACACGGCACAGGACCCAGCAGCACTACGGAACTCAGCAGGACAGAGCACAGGACACAGCACCACTGGACTGATACTGCAGAATGTGTAAACTTTGTAATATTGCAGTACCACTGGACTTTTACTGCTGAATGTGTGAACTTGGTAATATTGCAGTACCAATGGACTTATAATGCTGGATTGGTTTTGCAAATTTGGTTATAATTATTATATATTTTTTTTTTTTTTTAATTTTTTTATTTTTTTTTACTTTTTTTTTATTTTTTACAAACTTGGGAATAATGGGGAAATAACTATGCCCTTAGAAGCACAGAGCACAGGACACAGCACCACTGGACTGAACAGGACACGGCACAGGACCCAGCAGCACTACGGAACTCAGCAGGACAGAGCACAGGACACAGCACCACTGGACTGATACTGCAGAATGTGTAAACTTTGTAATATTGCAGTACCACTGGACTTTTACTGCTGAATGTGTGAACTTGGTAATATTGCAGTACCAATGGGCTTATACTGCAGGATTGGTTGTGAAAATTTTGTGGTAATTAAAAAATATTAAAGTAGTTTTTGGTATTTTATAAAAAAAACTTTTTTTTATTTTTTTAAACACAGGGGAATATTGGGGAAATAACTATGCCCTTAGAAGCACAGAGCACAGGACACAGCACCACTGGACTGAACAGGACACAGCACAGGACCCAGCAGCACCACTGACCTCAGAAGGACAGAGCACAGCACACAGCACCACTGGACTGATACTGCAGAACACAGCACAGCACAGCACAGCACAGCACTAAACAGCACAGCACTAAACAGCACAGAACTAAACAGCACAGAACTAAACAGCACAGAGGACCACCTAACACACCCTCCCTCTACCCTGATCAATGCCCGAGTGAAGATGGCGGCGACTAGCGGGGAATTTATAGGATCCGAGTATCGCGAGATCCGACAACGGGATTATGAGTCAGAGCCTCAGTTTCACTTTTGAATTTGGCGCCAATACCCGGATCTGTCTCGGATCCGACTCGGATCCGCAACGTTCGGGTGGGCTCGGATTTCAGAAATCCGAGCGCGCTCATCCCTAGTAGAATGTACTAAATAAATGATAGTTAGAATCTGATTGGTTTTTCAAACCCGCCGGAAAACTCTCAGCTTGATACATTTACCCCCAAGTCTCCATTTTACTAGCAATTTCATAGATCTGCCTAGATTATCAGAGTCAGGTCACTTGCTGATGTCATTAATCTTCATTATAAACCACCGTTATCTTCCTGTCTCTCTAGGTACAATGATTTTGTGTCCCATCCATTCATGGACTGATGGAGAGGAGATAGCAGGGGACGTCCTCAGACACAGGTAGACTTATGAAGACAATCCAGTGTCTTTTAGGGATGTGTAATGTTCAGTATTTAGTAAATGCAGAGACTGATTTATATCCATCATTATTGCTCATGCCATACAAAGTTATTTTTATATTGTGGTCTGCTGTGAGATGTTGTTGTCACAATACCCCCATCTACAGGCTACTAGAAGGTACTGCACTCATTTAAAATTGTAGACAAATGATTGAATTCGAGGCAGTGTCTTTCACCAGGATGGTGTCTTGGTGATGTCATTTGTTCCTAGTGAATGGACAGGCTTCATTTGAATATTGGTTTAGCCCAAAAATGTCTGCCTCCATTGTGTCTAGGCGGCAGGTGCCCTTTAATGCAGACTGTGATTTGTAGCTATTGGTTTCAGGATTTCTAATACAATACCCCTGTCCTCTCTCCTTAGGGGGGTGACTGAGGGCTGGAGGGGCTGGTCGGTGTCTATAAAGGACGGCGGTCATTGGTCGGAGCTGGCTGGCCACGATTATGTCCTGGATCTGATATCTGATGTGGAATTGCCCAGAGAATTTCCCAAACAGAAGTCTTACTTCATCACTTCAGAAGCGGCATATGAGTGTATTGACCAACGCAGTGCGTAGGTATCTTACTACGTCCAGACTGACCG